>NW_020651526.1:15801-29857 GCF_003573695.1 Papaver somniferum | reverse complement strand
TTGTTGCGGAGATACAGAGAGCTTGTTTGTTTCGTCAAAGCGATCACTTCCATTATAAAGGAGCTAAGTATCAATAATTTAGTTTATTTAATTTTTCTTTGTTTTTGATTATTGCACCCAACAAAATTCTGACAATCTTGTTTTGATTTTGCTTACAAGTATGGGAATCATTGATTAAAACTGTGGGCTTACTTTCTGTTGTTTGACTTTTCATTCTCTCTTCTATTATGTTCTTTGCCACAATTAAACCCTAATAAACTGAAGTGAAACCACACACACACCTCATTTTCTCTAGGGAATTGCTATATCTTTTGGGGTTTGAGGGTTGGCATTGAAAATGTGGCACCTATTCTTTTACTAACCGTTGCCATTAATTCATGACTAAAGATTACAGAACAAGAACATGGGTGTGGGAAAGGATAGGCTCAGTGACCTACATGACCCTCTTCTTCACCATATCTTCTCATTCCTTCCTTTAAAATGTGTTGTTGCGACCTGCGTTTTGTCTAAACGATGGAAGGACTTGTGGATATCTTCTCCTGTTCTCAATATCAAAGAATGGCGGAGGTACTCTCGATCTCGGTTTATAGAAACTAGAGATCAGAACACAGGTCAGAAAGACGAATATTGGTCTCAAGAGACAACCGAGTTGGTATATTTTATGGATAGACTGCTACATCAATCTCATCCTCTATTCCGTAATGATTTTCCTAATATAAAGAAATTTTCTCTTGATTTCGATAGTACCTTGGATAATGATAAGATTTCTGGCTGGATCATTACTCTAATGATGCGTAAAGTTGAGGAACTCTGTCTCTGTTTACCGATAGAGTTTGTGGTACCCATGCGTTTATTCACATGTGAAACTCTCACCGTGTTAAAGATAGAAATGTTTGGGGATCTTTCAACGAAAATAAAAATGATTGGGACTCTTCGTGCTGCGGAAAAAATTTCATTTCCAAGGCTCAAGATCCTTCACCTGAAGCGTATATATTTGTGGATGAGAGCTTGAATGCGCAGTTATTTTCAAATTCCCCTGTCCTCGAAGAATTGATGTTAAGTAACAGTTACATGATGATAACAAAGGTTTTACATATTTCAGTTACTTCATTGAAGCGTCTATTCATTACAAACTCCAAGATGTATAGTTGTAAGCTCAACATTTATGCACCAAATCTACAGTCTCTAACATACAATGGCACGCCAGACGGTTATGCTAATACAGAGCATGTATTTTCATCGATTGTTGATGCACACATTGACATTACTTTTGAAAGTCGTACGAATAAAAATTCGAAAAGACGATGTGGCCTTAAAAATCTTGTTGAAGGCATTTCAAGCGTAAAGATCTTACACATTTCTGGCTCCACCCTCGAGGTATAAATTCTTTTTCACTAATTTTTCATTCGCAACTGAGATTTGTCTTCAATTAAAAGTCAAGATAATCCGTTGAATGGACAGTCAACTGCCCAAAGTCTCTTCTGAAAAGTCTTAAGTTATATGCTCATTTGATGTGCCTGCCCGGAGATTACGTAAGACCATGTGAATACATTTTTTTTTCCTTTATTATTGTATTGTCTCGACTTCCCTCTGAGCTTTTCTCCCTTCTTCTCTATCTCTCCTTCTTTGTTAAAACCACTGAAAAATGGCAGCTTGGATGGCTTTTGCTCGTACAGCAACTAAAACATCAAATCAAATAATATCATCGGCGAATCAATCTTTGAAACTAATATTCCAGCGTCGGCAACTATGTAATCTAGCTTGTGATAAAGGTAAAGCATACATGAAGTCAACTACTCTCCTTTCCATATATCTCCTCTTTTTTGGCTCGAAGCGCTCGATCGCGAGGTAAATTAGACAAGTTCATTTCCCTGTATTCGATCGTTGAATTACCTCGCTGATTCCCATTAACAGATCCTCATGGACCACCAATGGCTAAGTCATATGCAGGTTTCAAGTTTTGTGTAAGTCTCTCCTCATTCTATTAATTATATATTGGAGTATAATGTAACCATGGTTAGTATAGCTAGGATTTGACTTGGCTCCCTTTCTTTACAGGCGGCAGTAATTTACATAGGGTTCTGGGGATATGCCATCTTTGGAGAAGTGCCCAAAAAGAAGAAGAAGTTTAAGATTGTTACGGTAAACGATGGAGTGAGAGATCGACGAGCTATCGTGGAATATCGCTCCTTCTATCATTTTGGGTTTTAGAATTTGTGTATTTGTAAGAAAATAAAAACGGATTAGTATAAGCTTGTGTTAAATTTGTTTGGCAGATTGTCTGACATTATTTGCTTTGAAGGGTTGGATGGTACTCACTGTTGTCTTTTTGAGTTCTTTATTTTATTTTATCTCAGTGCATTGTATTTGTTAATCTTTATGCAAAATAATCGTCTAATGGTCATCCAAAGATGACATTTTCACCTAATCCCCTTGAAAAACACTTTGTTTCAATAGAAAAATGTTGTAGATTTAAAGTTTGGGTTGGTAAATCGTTGTTTGATGAGTGATAAGAGGACAATAGCGCTTACAATCACTTCCAGTGACGACTTCCGTCCAAGGTGCTGCATCAGTCTTCTCCGGCGAATCGCAGCAATCTGGTCTCTCCTGTTCTAGGCTTTAATTCTTCCTTCCCTTTTTTCAGTAGTTTGTAATAGTCTGGTAAGGTCTTTTATTGACCTAGTTTCTCTTAAAATTGGGTTTTAATGGCCTACTATGAATAGTCTCAAGTGTTCTCTGTTTGTTCCTTTATTCTCGGCTTTGTAATCTTCTCTGTTCTGGGGATTTCAAGATTGGGTCGTGCTCTTTTCAGCTTTTGCTGCTACAATGATGGTGACTTTTCCTGGCAGATACAAAAGTTCCGTCATCTGCTCCGGCGAGTTCATTGTTCTCTGTGGAATAATGTTTCCGGTCAGTTTATTTTCGACAATCTTGAGATCCTTTGTTTTGTTGTGACGCAACGGGTTGCTGTTTGTGGTTTGTATTCTATTTGCCTCATGGGTTTGGTCGGCATTTTTTGACAGAGAAACAATCAAAGCTTGTCATACCCAGATCCTGTATCGACTTCAAATACACCAAAAAGGTCCAAATCTGCTACCACGGCTGCTTGAGGCACTTTTATTACTATTCGAGAAATTTTGGTTTCGTTTTGGATATTGTTACTATTAGGTGGGTCTTTGTTACTTTGATTGCACTAGCCAATTTAAACTTTAAAAACTCCGGTGTATGTTATCTACGTGGTACGGAGAACGTTGGGTTGGAATCTGTCCCGTCATCGCTTTGTGCTCTGATATTCGGGTTTTGTTTTTAAAATCAGTTTAACCCTATTTGTTTGACATTCTCCTTTACAAGAGAATGTTTCCTAAATTTAGATTTGATAGACAAGAATTAGTAGAAATACTACAATTATGTAACTATTTTACAATCTTGTTATAGGAAGTTAACTTCTTTTTGGAAAATAAATAAATAAAAATTTTATTTTCTTTTTCATATATAAAAAAAAATCTGTTTTTCTCTGACAATGGCAACTTGGATGACTGCTGCTCGTGCAGTTATAGGCCGCACAAGTAATCAAATATCACGTCAATTGTTATCGTCGTCGACGAATCAGACTTCAAAACTAATCCACCGACGACGAGGTCTAGCTACCGGTGCAGGTAAATTAACGAAACTCTCTTTTCATTTATTTTATTTTTCATTTTTTTTGAAGCATCTCTTTTCATAGTTGTGAGTGCACTAGTTATGTACTTAGCTCTATAGTTCTTTATTGCCATATCAGATCATCAGGTACCCCCAAAGATGGATCTCAAGCAGGAAGCCAAAGATAAAAAAGGAGCTGATTATATCTTATACACCGGCCTGGTAATTAACTAGTCATTTTCTACTTGCACATAGCAGTTCAATATAACCAGTCTGGAGGTTCCGTTCGTTCAGTTCAGGGTAAACGGTACCGATTTCTCAATGTCAAATTTGACGGATCTTCTTCTTCATTTTTTTTTTGCAGTACTTTATCCATTACTATATATATCTTGCCATTATCGATTATCGAAGTGACGAGGAGAGGGATGATAAAGTGGTAATCTGTTTTTTCTTCCCGTTAAAGCATAAAATGTATGTTCACTGATTATGTTTTTTTTTCTTCCTGTTTTGTAGGTTAGATACCTCGATGATGAAGTCCCTGCTAGTTGAAATGGTTTCCGACAATAATAGAATGTTTAAAATTTCAACCATCTGAAGATTAAATGATTTATGAGTTTTACTGTTATCATCTGTTGTTCAAAATTTTCACCTGCTACGTTGTAAGATTTGTTTTTAATAAAAATCATTACCCAATCGCTACTTGTTTGTAACTAGAATCAAATTTCTGTGACAATGTATTTTTACCAAACCATCACCTAATTGAGGAGCAAAAGGTGGCTTGCGGATGCAAATTAAAGCGTGTATTCGCACAACTGCACAAGCAAATATAAAACTCTTGAAATGCGGTGGTTTTTTGGATAATCTCCATAGCACAACTTTAAATGGCAAAACCGTGTAAGAGGAAAATCCGTCGACTTCATAAATCGTGAGGGTTCAAGTCCCTCTATCCCCGCAAAAAGGCCCGCTTTTCTCAGTCCGAAAATTAGCAATTAGCTATATTTCTCGTTCACTATATTATTTCACTAAGGATCTGAGCAGAAAAACCTCTCTCGTATCACAAGTCTTATGATCTTTTTTTGTAATGCTTTTTTATTCTCTTGAATTGACATATACCCAAGCCCTCCGATAGGACGGGGATGGTGCCTCGAGAAGGGTTGGGATAGCTCGGTAGAGCAGAGGACTGAAAATCCTCGTGTCACCAGTTCAAATCTGGTTCCTTATATTGAGTATCTTGAACTGGTTCCCGATATTGAGAATATATGTTAAGTTCCCGTGACATTAGAATCACAAGGTTGATTGCTTTTGAGTCAATTTTAGTCCTGGATAAACAAATAACCAATTTCATCAAGATAACTTACCATTCTAGGACTTCCGATTAACGTAGATAAAAGTTAAAAAAACTTTTTAAAAGAAAACCATGAATACTTAAAGGGACTAGAATTGGAATGCAGCTTCAGAGAGATATTCAACAGTATATAGAAACCAGTAGTTAACAAGGGAAATCAAGATGAAATACCAATCTCTAAAACATCCTAAACATAAATAACAAAATCTCTAAACTGCAGTTTCTGTTTCTCAACCACCATAACCTCCACCACAAGCGAAAAACAAGACTGTTTCTAATACCCGCCTTTAAGATCATTAACAACATCATATGGAATGGGAGTTACAGTTTCAAGTGTTGCTCCTTCAACCATGAAACCAGGTTTAGGGCCCTCGGGTTGTCTCTTGGTGCTAATCTTTTCACCTCTAGCTTTAGCCTCAGCCTTCAACTTGTCATTCTGAACCTTCCTAAGCTTGAACTCTTCTCTGCACCTTGATGGCTGAACATGTTCAATCCTTACATGGATCCTTTTCTTTAAAATGTGACCACGAACCTACATGATTTGAATGCATAATGACAATAAATTAGAACTACATCCATAAATTATAAAACACATCCCAGATATCCTGGTGCCAAAATACCGTAGGCAGGAAACTAAATGTACATTAAAATCTCTCAATAGAATGAATTACATACAGCACAGACAAGCATGTACAGTTCATTAGGTATACACTGCTGGTTAAGACTGTCACAGATAATTGAGAACAGTAATAAAATTTATTACACATTAGATTGATTAATTTCAAAAATATCATATATTCTGCTACCACTAAGATATAAAAACCACTCCCAGTGATAAGAAAACTTTCGTGATTACAGGCCCTTGAGTTATACTGATGGAGGCTGCAGGATAAAGAAGTGGCAAGATAACTAACGTCATCCTATGGGATGTAGTGGCCAAATCCTACATTAAATCCATATTCTTCCACTATCATATCAACGCTGATATACCTACCAAGGAAAACCCTGAGAGAAATGGGGCAGCAAATAGAGGGGGCCAAATGTGGACCAATGCCATCAACCATTTAGATGCATTGGTCCGTATTTGGTCCACCTCTATTGGTCCACGGTGTTTTTGGAGAGAAATCCAATTAAGTCATATACACACGAAAACCATGGGATTATTATTATTGCTAGTCATATACACATGGGATTATTATTATTGTGAGCGAATGTAAATCATCAACTTAACCCAATTAATACTACATACTACTATCTCTGATCTTTACGCACTGTTTTCTACTAACTAAATGTTTTAGAGAGTGAACAATAGAGTGGGCGTTTGACGATGTTCCCTTTGAATCTATAGTCTTACATAATATGAAACTTCAAATGTCTGAGACAGTGATTGGCCCAACCCGTTGTGGGAATGACATGAAAAATCTATTGTGATAGTACTTACTACTTTTGTATGCATGGCTTAAATTGTGGGAAACATGTATACAAAATTAGTAAAGACTATCATATCACAACATGTTTGTGATTTGGCCTATTGCAACCAAAAGGGCTGAATGCCATTGGCACCAAGGGGGATGGGCCACTGATAACAAGAACCCACCCACACACATGTTGTTCTCTTTAAACCCAAATAATATTATATACAATAATCATGCACATGAAGCTAGTAATTCTCCAAAGTATCATATACGAAACTACTATCAAGAAAACTTTCACCACTAGTTTCTCAAAAGGCCATCAAAGCTATGCTGCTGGCAGGTGCAGGTTAAACAAGTGGCAACGAAAACTAATTTCATTCTATGTGTGGTAAAAGCGTAGTCTAAAACTTGAGATTCTTTATTACTAAAAACTTATTTTAGAAATGGGTAGCTGCTGAATTAATACAGTTCGGGGTATCATTATAATTTTCATCCCAAAAGTTCATGCATTGCCATCATGCTAGCTAGTACCACACCGATTTCACAATTAACAACTATAATCTACTAAAAATGGAAATCCATAATCCGACGAAAAGATCCAGTAAGCAAAAGACAGAAAAGTGAAAATGGAAAACTTTCTCGACAAGATGCTCGAAAGGCCCTAAGCTGCATTGCTGGTTGGTGCAGGGTAAAGAAGGGGCAAAGAGAACTAATTTCATTCTTCATGCAGTAGTAGCCTTGTCAAAACTGAAAGGTTATTTATACTAAATATATTATCCTGCTGAATTACACAGTTTGGGGGTATCATTATCAATTGCAAATAACATATAAATCACAAAAATACATAAAATACATTTTACAAAACTAAACCCTACAACCCATTCACATAAAACCCAATTTTACATTTAAATTTCTCAGAAGAACCATAGACAATTGAAAACAGAAATTATGGTTTATCCTCTTCAACCAATAGTATGTTACTATTTATGTTCAAAATCTGTTTAATTCATTCAATTTAATTCTTGTTGTTCAGGTGCTTCTACCCCTAATTTGTTAACAACCTCAAATCTGCTTTAAAAACCCTATAAATCACAATAAAATCCAAAATAAATCATACAACTCTAAACCCTATAGACCCATTTTCATCTAGATAAAACCCTAAAAACCCATTTAATCTACTAAAACTCAAAATCCATAAACCCGACAAACCGATTCAGTAATCACAAATAGATAACAAAGTGAAAAGGGATGAGATTGAAGTAGACCTGTTTGTTGATTTCAACACCAATAGCACGCTTTGTAACGTTCCAGACAATACCAGTACGTCCATGGTAGAACTTGTGGGGCATACCCTTGTGAATAGCACCATTAACTTTGATATCAACGTAATCACCAATCTTGAAAGTTCTCAGGTAAGTAGTAAGAGCGATGTAACCCTTCTTCCTGAATGGACGAGAGAATAGATCTCTGGTTCTTGAACGGAGACCATGTCCAGCAGGCATTTTGTGTTTCTACAGATTTCTTACCTTACTCTCTAGAAACTGTCTCTCTCTATTTAGTTTAGAACCATTTCTTGAGGACCATGGTTTTTTTGGGACCATGGTTCTATTTTTCGTATAGACATGGGAAGTAATTCTAGGTCACCTCTTATCTAGATATTTATTTAATACTTAATCTATTCTCCTAATTAATTTTAGGTTATGATTAGTGAAATGATTTAGTTAAAAACAATTAATGAGATTAAATTAAAAGATGGGTTTATTATTAGTTGAGTAGAATTATTGTGAGAGCAGAGTTAGAGAAGATAAAGGAGAAAAACATGGAAAAAAAAATAAAAAAAAAATCCAATTCACTCCCTTTGAGTATTCAAGTGACGAATTTGATTCTTCATCTCCATCCTCTCATAGTCTATTTGTTAATCTTCAAAATGTATGTTGAATTGGTAAAACTTCCCCAAAACTATCAATTTTGAACTGGATTTTGAAGAGTTCGGTTACATTATAGTTCGGTTAAAATATGAGTTTTTGATAGTTCTACTTTCGGGCAGGGCTTCTCTTTTTCCTAGTAACATATGAGACAATGAAACTTCTGACCATTGTGGAAATTTGCATATACTAGGCCCTTTGTATAGTAATTTTCCTTAGTTTAGCAATGGAGCGCACACCTTCATTTTGCACCCCTATCCTATCTTATTACATCCCCCACCAGTTTGTATGGATCGTGTATATGTGATATCCCTTTTTAAGCGAGGGAAGAAGCAAGAGAAATCTCCTCCGGAACCGATTTGGCATAGCGCCCCTTCCGTGGGGGACACGGGACACTCGCAGGTATAGAAGTGCAATGACGGCTCATAACTAAAGTACCCTTTCATTAATTATTCTCTGACTCACACAAGCTTTCTTACTCGAATACAAAACAGTTATATAACGAGAGTGGGGACTAAGAATTCAGCCAGGTCGTTTGACATCAGGAAAGCATTTGATACTATTGACTGGCTTTAGCTCCTATACGTACGCGTCACAACATCCCTTCGATACCTATCAAACTACAAGATTTGGAAGGTCTACCCCGGTTACCTAGAAAGAATGACAGTTGCCTTAAGAGTCATTCGATGAGTATGCCTACCCGCATAAACTACCAGTACTGGAATTGCAACTTTCGTTAGACTATAGAGGAATATATATCGTCGAAAGAATGCTAACTTTACAAACTATGAGATAGAGACAGTCGGTCTCCAAGCATTAGCAATCTCTCTTTCTTGTTGCTAAGCAAGGTAGGAAATACCATAATCCTGGGAACCAGGGAACCCATACCATTTTACTTGTTGAGCCTCTTCCTTACACCTTAAAATCTAGAAAACCTTCTCTCAAGATACTACTTTGGGCTCTTACCCAGCAGAACTGACATACGCCAAGATAGATGATCTGATCGTTTACTTACGTGAGCATACTTATGTGTAATTTATTTGAGTTGTTAAGTATAAGCCTTGTTGTTAAGTAAGGGCTAATGACTTCTTAAAGGCTGGTATTTGTAGATCTGAAGTTAGACCCTATAGCCTATTGTGCGACTTTTAGTAGTGGGTATTAGGTAAGATAGGATACCAATCTCATACAAGCGGTGACTCTACTTTCTGGATACTTTTCCATGCTATGCACCTTACTTTTATAAGAAAGTATCTTTGATTTAGGAATAAGCTCTAGTAACGGAGCTAAACTAAAGACGTGTGACTGGAAGGAACGGGAAATTCTGTTGCTTGTAAATAATTGATTGATTGGTGATCGTAAATTTGGATTCTTGGTGTAATGAGATGGGATAAAGAGGATCAGAAACAATACCAAGTAGCTTCTCTGGCGATGCCCACATAATGGATTTCAGCTTGACTCTTATTATACGATGATATCGGTCCTCGATCCAAGGTGCCAAGGTTCAATGCTATGACTTGACTTATCTTTTTGGGTGTCGGTCAACCAAGACTTATCTTTTTGGAAAAACTTCTTTTGATTTATTACCTAAAATATTTTAAATGAAAATTAATTTATCTTAATTATGGGGGGGCGCATGACCTGGTGAGAATAATTTCTTAATGTCGACATTATTTCCTTTCTGTTCTTTTTTATGTCGACATTATGATGAACTTTATGGCGAGAATATTTTCATTTATGTGCATGAACGTTTTAATACCGTTTTGGAAAATTCTGAATTAATTCGAATTTAATTTTAAATTGATTAGCTCATTAATGCGAGTTAATGACATCTCTCTCTCTCTTCTCTGCTATAAAAACCCCCTCGAGTTTTTCATTCGATTTTCGTGTCCAAAAGAGCTACTATCCTCTTCTTTTCGTCTTCTCCCCCTGTGTGGTTATTTATTTCATTCTGTGCGCAATAGCTGTTGGGTTCGTAAGAGTGGCCAAGTATTGTAGTGCTAATAGTGCTTGGATCGGGCAGTTTTATCCTGGATACGACTTGACCACAGGGTATAGGCATCACTCATTCTTGAGGCGTACCGGTCAACTATCGTGTTAAGGACAGCGTGTTGAACACGTGACTCTGTCCTCTGTGTGCTATCATTTGAGTGTTTATTTACCTTCCAGAAATTTATATTCTAACATTTTTCTTTGAGTGTTTTATTGTTACAGACGCAACAATCTTAACACGATAGTTCTATTTTTCCGTTTGTAACAATGGGTAAGAATGATGTTGAAAGGCCTGCAAAGTTTTCTGGAAAATATTTTAAGAGATGGCAGTCAAAAATGTTATTTTTTCTAAGTTACCATGAGTTGGATTCCTATGTTCTGAAACCTTTTGATGAGTCGTTGAAAGATGCTGGTCGTGAGTCGTTTTTTGATGAATGGAAGAGGAACAATTACATGGCTAAAAATCATATTCTGAGTTGTTTAGAGGATGCTTTGTATGATTTTTACAATGCTAAGGAAAACTTTTCTGGTTTTGATTTATGGGCTGCTTTGGAGGCAAAATACCAAGCTGAAACTGCCGGGAGTAAGAAATTCTTGGTAGCTAGGCTTTATGAGTATAAAATGGTGAATGACAAATCTGTGGTTGATCAATTCCTTGAACTTCAGCAAATTATGAATGAAATTCTTGCGGAAGGTATGGTGATTGATGAAACTTTTCAAGTATCTACTGCTATCGAGAAATTGCCTACTTCCTGGTCCGAGTACAAGAAGAAACTGAGACATGAAACTGTTGAAGTTACTATGGTTGAACTGGGTAAGAAGATTCAAGTTGAAGAATTGTTGTGCTCTAAAGAAAAAAATGTATCTTCTGCAAGGGACATGTCTAACAAAGCTCATGTGACTGAACCCAAAGGTTCCAATGCTGAAAAGAACCGAAACAACTACAAGAAACCTCCAGGCAAGAAAGGTATGTGTCAGAAACCTAAATCTAGCATTAATAAAATTAAGGGTGATTGTTATGCTTGCGGAAATCCTGGCCATATGGCGGTTCACTATAGAAACCGTAAGGACCTTAAAAAGAAAAATAATGCTAATTTGGTTGAAAAAAACAAAGATGAATTTTCTGACACGGTGTCTGAAGTAAATATGGTAACAAATGTGAGAGACTGGTGGGTAGACTCTGGTGCTACCAAACATGTCTGTGGGAACAGAGAAATGTTCACCTCCTACAATAAGGTAGTGGAAGGAGAAAAACTCTATATGGGTAACTCATCTGCAGCTGCGGTTGTAGGAAAAGGCAAAGTTGGGCTCAAGCTCACTTCTGGCAAGACTCTCACTTTGAAAAATGGGTTTTGAAAGAAACATGAAGAAAGAAGGTTTTCCAGAAACTTTAAGAAAATCAAACCCACAAAACTCAATCTCAACGAATTTTGTTTTGCTTGAAAGTAGAAAAGAAAGAACAAACAACAACATGAAAACACTTTACGATTCATTTACAAAATACTAGCATTCGACTAAATCTAGCAGCAAAATGAGTTTTAAAAGAAACATGAAGAAAGAGGGTTTTCCAGAAAAAGATAAGAATTAGTACTAGAAGTTTTAATACCTTATTATTGTTAGGTTTTTTCTTGATATTTCTCCTCCTCCAACCTTTTCCTTTTCTCTCTTCCTAGATGCTTCTCTGTCTCTCTCACTCTATGTGAATTTCTTTCTCTTTCAATACACATACAAAAAGAGGAGCAGCAGCAGGAAATGAAAGATTTATAAGCTGGCCATTAGGGTCCAATACCGCGGGTTAACCCTAACCCGATCCGTGTAAACCCGGACCGTTCCAACTCGATTACTAAACAAGTCGGGTTATGATTAATGTTTTCATGACCCGTTGGTAAACGGGTTGAATCCGTCTAACCCGCAGGTTATCCCTCCGACCTGCCAATAGTTGATTAATATGAAATAATCCAAGATATTTCTTTTCCCAGTAGGTAAAGAATTAAAATCTGTTAAATATTTCATTTTTCTTTTAGGGGTTAATGTAATTTTTTACCGGTTTTGATTTATTTTGATATGATATTTAGGTGTTTTGATTTTCTCATTGAAGAAGTTGAAAAGGAGATTCGATTATTGGATTTGCAGCGTTTGCTAAAGGGTAAGCCTTAGTTAATTTATGTAATTTTGGGTCGTATACTGATATATAATAAAACCCAGAGCCAACCCTCCAGAGCTAATCCGCCTAGGGTTAGGGTTGAGGTTTCTTGACCCGTTCTATAAATTTATAAGGTTAGGGTTCAGTACTATCAACTCGTAACCCGCCTAACCCCCCGGGTTGATCCTAACCCCCACGGGTTGATCCTAACCCGACTTGTTGCCACCTCTATTTATAAAAAACTTTCACGAAAAGCAATACTACGGTACAACCAGTTCCATCGAATTAATCTGAGTTTACTATCGTTGTCGTTCGATTCTCTCTGAAGTGCTGAAGTATTGCAGAGGCATCTATGCTACATCGCGTACCACGAAGTTAACCTGAAACTATATTTCACACCGTTCGATTACCTCAACACACATTAGCCATAGACAAAAACGGGTTTAAATTGTTTCTAAAATTGGAAATCTTATTGGATCCCTTTTATCAGTCTAGAGTGCGCTATGTGGTAGACCGTTGCCAAACGCAAATACGGTTTCTTCTTGGATTCCGTTTCTGCCTACTTGATATTGTTGGTAAATCAACGAAACGCATCTGCTGGGTGAGAACCAGATTTTTCAAAAATTCCATTTTTTTTTATCAAAATAAAAATAAATATGCAAGCCATGTTGCCTTTTCATAGAGTGGTTTCACCCATTATCCAAATATCTATTTAGTTGGTTATGGGATGTCTCAAATGTTTATAAAAAAATCTAAATTAACCTTCTATCAATTTAAACATAATCAATTAAAAGAATATTGTGTATATCTTACATTTCTTATGATAACAACAACAACAAAAGAAAGAAAGGGAAAAAAAGAAAATGAAAACTAAGAACATCTCCCATGGAGTTTGGATCTCAAAAATATTGGAGCCACATAGGATTTTAGATACTCTAACATAAAAAGTTCTCTTCAACGGTGGTTGGATAGTCAAAAATTAACATGAGTTGGCAGTTTGAGTTGGATGAGAATATGTACATTTAGATACTCCCACCACGTCATGAATTTTTTTTGTTTAAAATTATTTTGGCCCATATTTTAGACTAAGTAACCTATAACTGAATAACACTTGTATTAAAATAGATATAGATACAACTATCACTGGAGATGCTTATAAAAACAGGATTCTATTTATACAAAATATTTACTAAAAATCTAATTTTTAGGTTTCCACGAAGGATATATACCCAGACACCAGATACTCTAAGCGATGAAATTTAAGAATTTTATACAACATTAAAAACAAAATTGTTCGAAAGTTATTGTGTCTCGAAATTTCTTTTTCAAAAGATGGCCCATAGATGGTTAGCTTCTAGATGACTTGTAAGAGCATCTCCAATGCTAGGGGTGAAGGTCTTAAAAAGACAAGACACCTAGGATTTAGCACTTTTCTAACCAAGAATTTATCTCCAATGCCAAGGTCAAGGTAAGGTAAAAGCATGACATGGATGCCATCTCATAAGAAAGGGTAAAGGAGAAAGTCATATCTTTACCTTCTCCATGACCCAAGGTCTTTTGACACATAATCAATTCTTTATTCCAAAATTAATTTGTCTCT
>NW_020651526.1:0-15701 GCF_003573695.1 Papaver somniferum | reverse complement strand
CCCATAGTAACCTTGTCAACAACTGAGGCTGAGTTTGTGGCTGCTGCGTATGGAGCTTGTCAGGGAGTATGGCTCAGGAACATTTTAGAAGAGATTGGAGTTAAACAAGCTGAAGGGACTGTAATGTTCTGTGACAACAGCTCAACCATCAAGCTGTCAAAGAACCTGGTGCTACATGGAAGGAGCAAGCATATACATGTCAGGTATCACTTCCTACGCGAGCTAGTGAATGATGGGATTATTCAACTTGAGTATTGTCCGACATTGGAGCAGCTCTCGGATTTCATGACCAAAGCAGTAAAACGAGACACATTTGAGAAACAAAGGAAGAGCCTGGGAATTGAAACTAAAGAAGGTTAAACTGGAAGGGAGGAGTTCCAGTTTAGGGGAAGAAATGAAGAATAAAACGGCTATGCATGAGAGGCAAGTCATCGAGTTAGATATAGTTTGTTGAAGCTTTCTTATCTTTAGGAGATTGAATAAGTCATTAGACTGAGTCAGTTTGTTGGCATCATTTTAGGAGTCAGTTTCGTTTGTGTTAGTTGTGCTTTCATGATCTATTTAAATGATCATTGTACGTCAGTTCAATAAGATATAAGAAATCTTCAGTACAGACTAGTGATCTTGTCTCTGATATACCAACAATAATTAGTAAATGGATTTATGGCAAGGCTCTTAAGGGGCAAGCCCAAACAGAATACAAAATACGTATTCAATTCAAGGCACTTATACAACAATATCATATCGGTTAATATTAATATACCCCAGTTTCATCAATGATAGAATACGTGTATCCAACTCAAAATCAATTGGTAATAAGTGGAGTAGCTCCATACTTATACGGACTGTTGTATGGTTGCGCTGTCTTCTTGGGTCTCACGTCTCATACAGGTTTTGGCTGTGATACGAGCATCCAACTCATAACCAATTGGCAATGAGTGGAGCGGCCCTAAAGAATTATAAACCGCAGGATCTTAGATTGCCCAACAATGTGGGACTAATAGTCTCAACACGCCCCCTCACATGTAGCCTCGTTGGGTCTAACACGTGTACAATTAAATTGGGTGACACGGAGTAAAGGCACGGTCAATTGACTCGTCGCAAATAGCCTGCTCTGATACCATGTTAGAATACGAGCATTCAACTCAAAACCAATTGGCAACTAGGTTAACTTAGAAGAGAAGAGATAAAGAAGACAAGACAAACTTTTAAGAGAACTTCTTATTATTAATTCAATGATCTTAATTGGTTTTACAAGACACATATATATACAAAGTCTTCCTTGCACTACAAGGTAAGATAGATTCCTTAACTAAATCAATATCCTAAAATATAAAAGACTTGTATAACAAGGTAAACGTGTGTTAGGAAACTCACGTATTGTATGCCTTAACACCCTCCCGCAAGCGTAACGAGTGATCTTGAACCTTAAGAGAGAAAACCGATCTTTAGACAAAGGTTTTGTAAAAATGTCTGCAATTTGATCCTTAGAAGATATAAACCTGACATCAAGAAGTTTCAAAGCAAATTGATCACGTACAAGATGATAATCAATCTCGATGTGTTTCTTTCTTGCATAAAATATAGGATTTACAGTAAGATAAGTCGCACCAAGATTATCACACCATAGAATTGGAGGTGGTTGAGTAGAAACGCGGAGTTCTGATAAAAGTGACTGAATCCACATAATCTCAGCAGTAGCAATAGCAAGAGCTCGATATTCTGCTTGAGTATTAGAATGTGACACGGTTTTCTGTTTACGAGCACTCCAAGAGATAATATTACCACCCAAAAATACACAATATCCACTTGTTGAACGTCTATCTTCAAGAGAGCCAGCCCAATCAGAATCAGTATATCCACTAAAAGACAACTGTAGAGAAGGAGACGATCGAAGAAGTATACCAAAAGTAGATGTCTCTTTAAGATAACGAAGTATGCGCTTTACTAATCCCAAGTGAAACACAGTAGGTGCATGCATAAATTGACAAACTTTATTAACAGCATATGCCGGATCCGGACGAGTAAATGTCAAATATTGTAAAGTACCAACAATACTACGATATTCAGTGGCATCAGTCAACAAAGTACTATGATCAGAAGAGATGTCCCCAGAAGTACTAAGTGGTGTGTGAATAGGTTTAACACCATCCATTTTTGCACGAGTAAGAAGATCATGAGCGTACCTTTGTTGAGAGAGAAACAAACCGGAGGACGTACGAACGGCTTCAATACCAAGAAAATAAGATAAAAAGCCAAGATCCTTAATTGCAAATTCTAGTTGTAGACGATCAAGAATGAATCGAATACCTGTAGAATTGGAGCCTGTAACAATAATGTCATCCACATAGACCAGTAAATAGATAGTACCATGTGAACCGGTAGAGAGAAACAAGGACGGGTCACACTTGGAAGTGACAAATCCAATGTGTAACAAAAAGGTACTAAGTCTGTGATACCACACAAGGGGAGCTTGTTTGAAATCATAAAGAGAATGATGCAATTTGGAGACATGCGTAGGAAATCTAGGATCCACGTAACCAGGTGGATGTTTCATATACATTTCTTCCTGGAGCTCTCCGTGTAAAAAGGAATTTTGCACATCAAGTTGATGAATAGGCCAATTGGAAGACAAAGCCAATGGAAGAATAACACGTTTTGTACATGGTTTAACAACCGGACTAAACGTTTCAGAATAATCAATGCCCTCTTACTGATTGTAGCCTTTTGCAACCAAACGTGACTTTCGACGTGCAATTGTACCATCAAGATTGCGTTTAATACGAAACACCCATTTACATCCAATAACATTCATAGAAGAGTTATATGGAACTAACGACCACGTACCATTGCGAAGTAACGCATTAATTTCATCATCAGAAGACATACGCCACTCGGGATCTTTGTGAGCTTGTGAAATACAAGTAGGTTCGAGAAGATAATCACATATCAAGGCATATTTCGAATTTGTTTTAAAAACACCGTCTTTTGCCCGTGTCACCATGGGATGATTGCCAACAGTGGAGGAAGGAGGGAACAAAATATCATCAGAAACAAAAGGGGAAGATTGCATATTGGGCGAATAAGAAGAAGTGGTGGCTGTGGCGGCTGTGTCCGCTGAACCTGACACAACAATAACTGGAACTGACGGCGTTTGTGGTGGCTGGAGATCATCATTGCTGATGGATGATGATTGGTGCTGACAGTTAATGATTACTGACGGCTGAAGATCATTATTACTGACAACAGATGATTGATGATGATGATTAATGAGTGACGGCTGATGATTGCGAACAGGTAAAGAAGATTGCTGGCGGTTAATGATTGTTGACGGCGGAGGAGAAAGAGATGGCGGCTGTGTCGGCTGATGAACACTAACGTACAAAGAAGATTCATGAGAAGAAGACAGCACAGGAGTAGGAGAAAGAAGCGGAGGTAGAGATGAATTTAAGAGAGAATAGGAAGTTACATGTGAAGGAGTCGATACCGAAGAAGGCTGAGACGCGGCGGAGAAAGGAAAAGTGGTCTCGTCAAAAATAACATGAAAACTAACATATATCCGTCCTGTAGGAATATGAAGGCACTTATAGCCCTTTTGAGATGGACTATAACCAACGAATACACAAGGAGAAGAAAATGGCTTCATCTTATGAGATCTATATGGACGTAAGTGAGGATTACACAAACAACCAAACACACGAACCAAAGTGTAATCTGGTGAGACACCAAAAAGAAGTTCATATGGAGAGGAGTTGTGAATAGAAGTAAACGGAACACGGTTCATTAAAAAACAAGCAGTGTAAAAAGAATCATACCAATATGAGGATGGTACAGAAGCCATGTCCAGAATTGTAAGACCAGTTTCCCGAATATGACGATGACGAAGTTCAACTAAACCATTTTGTTTAGAAGTACGCGGACATGAAAAACGATGAAAAATACCAAGTTGTTGAAGATGCGAAGTAAGTTTACGGTACTCAAGCGCATTGTCAGTTTGAAAGATTTTGATTTTTCGATTGAAGAGATTCTCAACATGCTTTTGAAACAAAAATAATATAGAAAAGACATCAGATTTCTGAGACATAGGAAACATCCAAGTAAAGCGACTGAAAGCATCAATAAATATGACATAGTATTTAAATCCTTCATTAGACAAAATATGAGAAGGTCCCCAAACATCAGAGACAATTAAATCTAATGGATTCAAATAAGTAGTTTTACTGGAAGGAAAAGTTAATTTGTGACTCCTATGTTCATGACAAGATGAACAAAACTTAAAAGTCAGACTAGAAACCGGAAGTGAAAACTGGGAAACAACTTTACGCACTGTGCGCATCATTGGATGTCCTAACCTAGAGTGCCAATCTTGTAAGTTAGCACACGCCCCTATGAAGGCTTTAGAAGACCAAAACGAATCATCAAGTTGATAGAGACCACCCCTCCTACTGCCGCGAAGAAGAACCTTCTCGGTACATCGATCCTTCACAATGCAAAAAGTTGGATGAAATTCAAATAAGACAGTATTGTTAGTAGTAAAACGAGAAATAAACAAAAGATTATGTGAGATTTTGGGTGTATGAAGAACATTACAAAGACAAAACTTACGGTTGGGAGTACCCAAAACAGAAGATCCAACATTGGAGATTGGAATAGAAGAACCATTACCCATTTGAATTTGATCCGGACCAGTATATTCATGAGAAGCTTGAAGACGAGAAATATCATTCGTTATATGAATTGTAGCACCACTATCAGGAGTCCATGAAGGAGTAGGCAACAAACCAGTGTGAGTAGCATAAGCACGAGGCACAGAGGTTGGTGGATGACGTCGAGGTGGACTAAAACTGCGATCAAAGCGATTCCAACAATCATTAGCTTCATGATTCTTGCGACCACATAACTGACAGGTTAGCCTGGATTCTGAACGTGACTGAGAAGGAGCTGGGCCGAGAGAAGAAGCACTGGGCTGGTTCTGGGAACGAGCTGGGTTAGGCAGAGAAGACCAACTCTGGGATTGAGACGGACTGGGCCGAGCAGCAGAACGAGCGGAACTGTTAGGAAACGAACGGACTGGGCTTTGGGCTGCGATATTGGCAACAGGCTGAGAATTCATGGATTTACTTTGGTTTGTAACACGAAGTTCAAACGTGAGAAGATAGGTGATGAAATCTTCTAGCTTCATGTCTCCCATGGAGGTTGTAAGAGAAGTGACGATGGCATCATATGTCGTGTTTAGGCCAGCGAGGATGCAGTGACGGAGTTCAGATTCAGTGACAACGGTATCAGCAGCAGCGAGGTTGTCAACAATGTTACAAGCTCGATCAACGTAATCTCTCATAGGAAGAGATCCTTTGCGTAAAGCCCTAAGTTCACATTGCATGTGATGAATATGAGCATCTGATTTGGAAGCAAAAAGAGATTCAAGGGAAGACCAAACAACATGAGAACTTTGGAGACGATGAACAGGGGTTAGAGAGGAAAAAATCCAGCCAAGAAGAATATTGGTCTTGCTTCAGCCATGGAGCATATGCCGGATTAGGTTCATCGTTGTTGGGAAGAGTTGGAGACGGACATGGATTTGTACCGGTGACGAAACTGTCAAGGTCATAGCCTTGGAGATATGGAAGAAACTGAGCACGCCAAAGAGAATAATTGGTGTAATCGAGTTTGACAATGATGATGTGGTGAGGTTGAGAGAAGATAGAGGAAGCCATCATTGATTGAGAGGAAGTAAGCATGTTGGAAAGAACCAAAGAGGTGGAGGCAACGGAAGACATAGGATCGACTAATCTGATACAAAGAAAAAACTAGGTTAAGTTAGAAGATAAGAGATAAAGAAGACAAGACAAACTTTTAAGAGAACTTCTTATTATTAATTCAATGATCTTAATTGGCTTTACAAGACACATATATATACAAAGTCTTCCTTGCACTACAAGGTAAGATAGATTCCTAAACTAAACCAATTTCCTAAAATACAAAAGACTTGTATAACAAGGTAAACGTGTGTTAGGAAACTCACTTATTTTATGCCTTAACACACCAAAATCTATAGTCGCATTGCTCACCAGATTTTCTTTAGACCAGAAATTCTATTTTTTCTTTTCCGGAAGGATTGATATCAGACCGCTTAATAAGAATTTTCTTACGAGAGACTCTATCGTACTGTTGCATATTACTATTGGATCATGATTATTGGATTCTCTCTGTAAATCTCCTCCTTTTACTGCCTTTTCCTTTGTTTCTAGCTTCTGCCGTCTCTACGTGAGCTTTAATATCTAAAGATCATGTCGTCGACGCGGTGGATTAGTGAGACTGTGGAAGGTTCTCATGAGTTCAACATTGAAGGATATTCTCTAGCAAAGGGATCACAAGGAGTTGGTAAATCCATGACCAGCGGCAGATTCAGTGTGTGTGGACATGACTGGGTTATTGTTGTTTATCTAGACGGAAATACTCAAACTTGCAAGGATTACATATCCGTGTTCGTTAAGTTAGTTAGCCCTACAAAAGTCAGGGCAGCGCATGAATTTAAATTACTGGACAAAACCGGAAAAGGGGAACATGGTGCTCATTACACGGCTACATCTCCAAGAACGTTTAATACAACAGAAAATTCATGGTACATATGTTTTTTCGGATTCCTATGGTTGTTGAATCTTTTATCAGTTTTATGAGTAATTCAAGCTGTTCTGAAACTAGAATAGTAGACCACCAGTAATTTAGCCTTCTTTACGAATTTAAATTGCGTTACAAAGCCTGTGCACAAACGATTATAGCTACGCAATGCAAGTTACCCGAATTAATGTCACTCATCTTCTTCTCGGTCTCAAAATAAAATAAAATTACATGACTTTAGAAGTAGACAACAAATTAGTTGGTTGTTCTGCTTGCTCACTATAGTTTCTTCCAAAGATGTGTATTATTGAGGATGTCATGTAGTACAATGGTAAAGTTGGTGATAATTCATCCATCCAGATAGCAATTTAATAATTTTAGCACCAAATTCTTTAATAAAAAAAAAATTTCAATAGTATGAATTAATGGAGATGGAGAATCAAACTAATATTCTGGATAGTCCTAACTACTTTATTTGCTACCCAAATGGTTGACACATTATATAAAAATCTCTTCAATTTTGGACCTCATAGTGCATAAACGACGTTCATTATGAATTAATTTCAGGGGATACAAGGAGTATATGAAGAGGTCGGAGTTGGAGACCTCAAGTTATCTCAAGGGCGATTGTGTTACCATTCATTGTACAATGAGGGTAGTTCAAACTCGTGTTGAAGAGGGGAAACATTATGTTATTCCTATACCTCCATCAAATATGAGTCAGAACTTCAAGGGCTTGCTGGAATCTGAATTTGGTTCTGATATTACTATCCAGGTTTGCAATGAATCCTTCAAAGCCCATAAGTCGATTCTTGCGGCTCGATCTCCTGTATTTAAAGCAATGTTTTTCGGAGTAGTGGGTAATCCAAACATGGAAACAGTATCCATTAAAGAGGTTGATCCCTTTGTCTTTAAGGTAAGTTTTCTCACAATTTTATCAAATACAGTCGTATCTAACTTTTACCTCTATGTAGAAATTTAATTGTTTTTCTATCTTAAACTTATATGGTTTGTGGCAGGCAATGCTGCTGTTTTTGTACTCAGATGAATTTCCTGAAACACGTGAACTATCTAATGCGGATTCTCCTTGCACTTCAACTTCAATCTTGCATCATCTGTTAGCTGCAGCAGATCGCTATGATCTTGCCCGATTGAAACTCATGTGTGAGGAAAAATTATGTGAAAAAATAACTGCAGACACTGTGGCAACAACACTGGCCCTAGCTGACCAACACCAATGCCTGCAACTGAAAACTGTTTGTCTAAACTTTGCAGCTAAACCCAAAAACTTGGGAGGTGAGTGTTGTGTTTAGACCATGTGTGTCTGTTCAGTTTCGGGTTAACCAATTATTTTCTTACCCATTAAATGTTTTGTGTGCAGAGGTTATGAAGTCTGATGGGTATGCATATTTAGAGAAGTCGTGTCCATCACTATTGACAGATCTGTTGAAGATTAGTGCAGCTGTTGATAAATAATACTCCTCCATCTTACCAAAAGAAAAAAGAAAAAAAGAAAATGTGAATCTTTTGGTATTTGCACAATTTTAAAGGAAACTATGAGAAATTGTTTTTTTAGGACTCCATATTATTTCACAAAGCCTGTCAAACACAACAGCACCTGTAAGAGTAATTTAGTGTTTCTCCAACACCCACGCCTGCGCCATAGGGCTTGTTTTAACTTTTGTCTAATATCCACGCAGACGTACAGTGTTCAAATCTATGACAATGAAGGCCACAATGACAGTCTTTGAAGTCTTCGATCGCAATCAAAATGTAAGGAAAATGCCGATCAAAAAAGAAAACAAAAGGATTCGGAAAGTGCACTGGGTCCTTGAGTGACCATTTTCTTGTCCCCGTGCCCACATGATTGGAGCCATTAATTTACCAAAAACTTAACTAGCGTATACATCAAGCGGAACATGCAGCAGTTCTTAGCGCCTGTCGATACATTTGAGAACTTTTGAAAAGATGCTCATTGCTGCAAACTTGAGATAATGAAAAAAAATATCGTTACCAACTTCCTTCAAATACAATCAAATTAACACAACACCAGTTCAAAGTTGATCAAATAAATCACCATTGAATCGTTTCGATTTTAACAGAGTAATGGCTGTAGTTGTTGGTTGATTAAGGAGTGTTTGGAATTTTTGGATAAGTAGCTAGGATTATTTTGTTTAGAACACTATATGATCTAGAGACTGAAAACAAAAGGGTGGTGGTGCTGTTCCATATTTGGTCTTTGAGTTTGGCCTGATATTTTCATTCGTTGGCCGGCGTCGCGGTCTTCTAGTTTTAAATTAGGTAACTACAATTTTCTTACAAATAGAAGTTCTATTGTTTTTTTCTCCTATAAAAGGAGGATTGGTCCACTACCGCTCCAATACTGTTTTCATCGAAATTTCTCCATAAATCTCCTCCTTTTAGTATCCTTTTCCTTTGATTCCCGTCAGCTTCAATATCCGAAGATCGATCATGGCCCCAAAAAGGCCAAGAATTTCCGAGCCTAACACCGACGATGCCGAGATATCATCGTCGTCACAGTGGATTTGCGCTGTGAAAGGTTGTCATGAATTCAAGATTAAACGATATTCTATGGAGATAGGAGTTGGTGAATCCATGACTAGTGGCGAATTCAATGTTGGTGGTCATGAATAGGTTATGGAATTTCAACCAGACGACGAGACTGAAGCTAGCGAGGAGTACCTATCCTTGTAGCTTAAGTTAGTTAACCCTAGAGAAGGGAAATTTGGTTTTCATTCCATTTCTAAATGTACAATTTTTCATCCAGATGACTCACGTTACGTACGTGTTTTCCGATTCCAACTGTTGTTGGATTATGTTGAATCCTTTAGCTGTTTTACGAGTAATTCAAGCTGTTTTAAAACTAGAATAGTAGGATAGTAATCTCATTCGTTAGGAATTGAAATTGCATCACAAAGCCTTTTTGCACAAACGATTATAGCCTACGCCTTGTGCGCAGCGTAAGTTACCCGATTCACTACCACCATGATGTCCACATAGGAAGCATAAACAACCATGATGTCTTGTTTGTTACCGGATTCAATACCACCATGATGTCTTTTTCTTGTTGCCACATAGGAAACACACACGACGATAGTTGGGAAGCTCTTAATGCATCCTGACTCAATGCAACCATGATGTTTTGTTTGTGTTACCACATAGGAAACATACAATGACCATTGCAGAAGCTCTTAAAGCATACCGACTCAGCTCAAAAAAAGGATAAAAAATTAAGAAGAAAATATTCACATGCCTTTAGAACTAGTAATGCATTTGGAACTAGAGAACAAAGTTCTTGCACGTGTGTGCCCGTGCCCGTGCCAAACTTTAGAACTAGACAATAAAATTAGTTGTTCTGCTTGTTTACTATAGTTAGTTGTACTAACAATAATTTGAATCAATGGAGATAAAGAATCAAACTGACCCATATTTCTGCAATCACAACTCCCAATTCGTTGATACATATATTAGTAAGGAAACTCCCTTTTATTGTTCCCCATCATTTTCAGGGGATTCGAGCGGTATATGAAAAGGTCGAAGCTGGAGACCTCAAATTATCTCAAGGAAGATTGTCTTAACTTTCATTGTACAATCAGAGTAGTGAAAACTCGTGTTAAAGAGGGGAAATATTATGTTATTCCTATACCTCCATCAAATATGAGTCAGAATCTTAAGGGTTTGCTAGAGTCTGGAACTGGTTTTGATGTTACTATTCAGGTAGGCAATGAATTCTTCAAAGCCCATAAGTTTATTCTTGCAGCTCGATCTCCTGTATTCAAAGCATGTTTTTTGGACTAGTGGGTAATCCATACATGGAAACAGTAGCCATTGAAGAGTTTGATGCCTTTGCCTTTAAGGTATGGCTTTTAATTAACAATTCATTATACTACATTCAATTAAATAGTTCTTCTACCTTAAACTTATATGATGTGTTGCACTTCAACTACAATTATGCAACATTTGTTAGTTGCATAATTGTACTCGGATGAACTTCTTATAGCACGTGAACTTTGTGATTCAGATTCCCTTTGCACTTCAACTACAATTATGCAACATTTGTTAGTTGCAGCTGATCGCTTTGGTCTTGCCCGGTTGAAACTTATGTGTGAGGCAAAGTTGTGTGTAGAAATAACTGCAAATAATGTGGCAACAACGCTGGTCCTAGCAGACAAACACCAATTCTCGCAACTGAAAACTATATGTCTAAACGTTGCAGCGAAAGCAGAAAATGTGGAAAGTGAGTGATATATCTAGAGCTCAGAGAAAGTAATTAACTATATATTTGTGTAGATTTCACACGAGGAGTACCAAGTTTGTTTGATCATTTTCGTGTTAGAAAAGTACGTTCTTACCCATTAAATGTTTACGTGTAGAGGTTTTGAAGTCTGATGGGTTTGCAGATTTAGCGAAAAGTTGTCCCTCACTATTGATTGATCTGTTGAAGACCGGTGCAGTGGTAAATGGAAATTGAAGCCTACTACTTTGCAGGAAAGGAATGTTGAAAACAACAACAACAACAAGACATAGTGCAACTTCAACACCGGCCTCATAAGGAGTTTATTAGTTAGCAAAATCATTAATAACTTGTTTGGAACATTAAATAGTGCAAGAACTGTGAAATTTTTTTCATATATTATAAAACAGTTTACTTGTTATCAATGGAGTTATGTTTCATATATTATGACCAGGGAAATGGATTTAAGTCCACATCAGTCTAATTACTAGATTAGCCTTTGATTGGCTACTGTCTTTTCTGAATTTTACAAAGGCAACAACATAAAAAAAAGTACCTGTGTACCACGGCTATGCAAAAGCTAATAATGCAACAGGAGTAGTAGGTATTGTGGCAGTCTAAAGTGGTGGTACTTGTGATAACGTGACATAGCTAAGTGGTGGCTGGGGTCATTCCATTTGAAGAGTCATTGTCTTACTTTTACTTGAACTTGTAGAATGCAGATCAGGTTTTATTATTGTGCAGTTTGTGCCAAAAAATTTGTTAGGTGTTTTCTAAACTAGTCTTTTGTTAACTTGAAGATGTGAATGTTTGATGAATCTAGGAGCCATCTCGGCTAAGCATTAACATTCGCAGTGGCTGGAATATACGGAAGAAAGTACCTCGGATGGGATTGATTGGTCAAAGTCTTCCGGATGTATGATTGATTTTGAAAATCTTCCAAAAGTAGAAGTGCCTTTACATAATACCTAAGATACCCTTTATAGCCCAATGTCTACCTATTTATAGCCTGATTTCCACATATTTTGACCGACATATTTTATGAATAGTATCGGATGTTTAGACTTTGAAACATGGATATCTACATTTATCCAATATAATATTATGCCTAGATTCTGGATATTTACATATATTTACATGTAATGTCTACACATCGAAAAGGCATCGGTAAAAATGGTGTGGTCCCAGTCAAAAATAAACTAAATATAATATTATAAAAAGAAAAAGTAATAATAAAAAAATCCGATGTTTATACGTTAACAGACATAACTGGGTATTTCTGAAAAATTGGTCAATTAGCATTTGACGAAAACAGATGCAAAACAGAAAGTAAAAACATCAAATTACTCGGTGTTGAGGCTGCTCCGACAGCAATATCTTGCTTTTTGGCCGAGTGAAGAAGTATTTTTTGTTAGTAAATTACATCTGATTATCTAACTACATCTTTGCTGCATCTTCTAGCAAAGGCTCAGAACGTCACTTAATAAGTTTCCACCACCGTCGGATGATACTGGAAGAAGCTCTAAGACATGCTTCTAGATTCTTCATAAATTGCGAAATCAGTTTCGAGCCAGTATTAGAACGAAATTTTACAGAAACTTCCTCTAAAAACCTTTGCAATTTTCAACAAAAAACTAGGAAGTTTGATCTCAGCAACACATCCTACCACTCCTATAATCAGGACATACTTGAGGTGAGACAACATTCCCGGCGATGACAATCATGTTTCCCAGTCATCTCCAACATTCGCTAAACTTTACTATACCACCAAAACAATCATAACAAAGGATATGTCACTCAAATGAGAATAATACAAAATATGAAACACTTCAAGTTTAGATGTGACACAAAAATATATGTCGCTAAATGAGATAACTGTTGGAACAACATCACATGCCAAATTGAAAGAAGGAGAGCTTGGTTAAATAATGTTACCTCCTTTGATATAAGAGCCAATTGAGTTATATTAGGAGAAATCTTGAGTAAATATGCTGCAGCTCGCAAGAAACCTCTTGTGTTCCACATTTTCAACAGCAAACGTTGTAAATTACATAGGCGAGGTAGTTAACAGTCTCGTAAGTCCGGACCACGCGAAAGGACCTTGGATAACAACAAAAAACTATTTAGAATAAATACATAGATAAAAGAATAAAGAATTACAAAGAAGTAAAAAACCAACGACAAAGACCTATATTTAGGCTAAAGTGCGTGTGACCACAAAACAGAAACCTTAAGACTCACTCTCTCACTATAGCTTCCCATCTGCACATCAGATATTGAAAACACTACAAGAAAATGGGTATATTGCAACATGTCATAAAGGTGGAAACAACCCATATTTAGTGTGGCTATACCTTTTTGCCACATAAAATATTTTGCCACACCCGTGGCAACAGCCTGGGTGGCAAGAAATAATTGCCACCCCTTCAAGGTACAGTGGCAAAAGATGGATTTCTTGCCACACCAAATGGTGAGGCAATAACATGAAGCAAAAAGTATATACACAAAATAGTTGTCACAAGATTCCACCAAATTCCATTCATGTGACTCAAATAATAATTTCAAACAATAATAACTCAAAAGGACTCTTTTTCTTTGCCAAAAAATAGATTTTTGAAAAGCAATGACTGTAAATCAAAAGCATGATGTATAAAAAATACATATACCAAGCATACACCATCAAACGAAATCACACCCATTCAATAAAAATCGTAAATCAATTAAATATCCATGCAAATAGTCATAAAAGAATTCTTAGAATTACCACATGTGTGAAATAGGGCTTCCTCCGTCATCCCAGTGTTGGGGTTTAGCTTCTCATATTAATCACTTGCTCAAAATACATGTTTATAGCTCAAAAGTTGATTAAAAGATGAGAAAAGAATGAAAATAGTGATCTGCGACCCATAGGAGGCGTCCAGAGAGAAAAGGTAAAAATAAGACTGCTGTAGTGGAAAACAACGATAGTTGCTCTGCGCTGTCGCTGTCTCTGCAATTTTAAGACTGCCAAAGAAAGACGGTTCTGGGCCGTCTGTTCTTCGCCACCTTCTTCTTCCTCGCAGTAGCAGGAAACTTTTCCTGCGGCTTCTCCTGTGCGTCTCTGCTGGTCTCTAAACTTCCCCAAACTCTCTGATAACCTTTCTAAGACTCAACCCAACCTTTTTATACACAATAGGTCCACCGAATCCTAACGAAATCTCTTCTTTTCTTCACGGCCAAGTTTGGTATATTTTCCTGTCGAACTCTCTTCTCTCAGTAAAAGGCTGATTTCCTTCTCCTTTTATCGCTCACAATACCTAGTATATGTATATCTAGGATATTTCAGTGTCCAAATATAACGAAACTCCTTATAATTTCCATAGTTTCCAAAAACAGGAAACCGATATAAGCACGACTATGTTTAACTCTCCTGGATTTTTCAGCCAATTCTGGCCCTTCAAATCACCCATGTTAGCTTCCTATAAGTCCACAGAGTAAGCCCAAACATTTCCAGCCATTTAATCGCAGTATAAATACTTCAAAAATCCGATCGAAATTTGGCAGCTGATAACGAAATTTTCCCGCCGAAAATTTCGTTTGAATTTGAGAAGATGACCTCCCCTTATCTGTGACTGGTCTCCCTTTAGCAGTTGCTTGGAAATGGGTTACCCCTTAGTAATTAGGTTACCCCTTATCCAAAATCAAGGGTCCGTATAGTAATTTTTTTGGGACATTTTTTTTGCACTTTTTCGGGGTTTCTCCGGGACATTTCCGGGGTACTTCGGGTACTCTTCCGGGGCGCTTCTGGTACTCTATCAACAAAGGTCCAAACGCCGCATTTTCAGCAAATTTCGCCGCAAAACTTTATTCTTCTAAAAACACCTACAAACAAATAAAATAACCAAATAAGTACAAAATCGAGCACTAACAATATATACAATTGAGCTATATTAGACACATAAATGAGTCTATCAAATACCCCCAAACTTATTATTTGCTAGTCCCGAGCAAAATAAAACTACAAAATAAAATAAAATCCTAACTCACTTTCGCAGGCATTGTCGATTGCATTTAGCGTATGAAATAAGCCTTTGAACCCCCTATGTGGCCCTAGTGGCCGAGTTATAGTCTCGGGAGGGCTTACCAGAGATATAGTCACAAAATCTTTACTCCATACCCTAACTATCTATGCAAAATCTTGGAAAGCACTAAAGAACCTCCTTGGTTGGCATACTTATTGATTATTGGAGCAAATACCCTGAAGCGAAATTCCAATTGTTGTACACGAGTTTGCACTCAAGCATACTAAAATTCATATATAAGTGACAGAGCTCTACTAAGATAGTTTCACAATGGACATCATATTCGGAGTCAATACTTAACACATGGAAAGACTAAGAGATGGATATAGAAAAACATAGATGGTTTTGATGTTGACTAAGTGAACAATGTTTCTCATATATGTCTGAAGGCCACTGCCAAAATAAACCTATCCTAATGGATTGAGATACTGGTCTGACTAATTACGACAAACTGGCATATACAAGGGAACCAGTGGTCGATAACCTAAATCTAGATCAACAAACTGGCATATACAAGGGAACCAGTGGTTGACTACATAGAACAATTTTTCGTTCTTTTTCGATTTTTTTTTTTTCTTTAAATGCATGGATATATATTTTTAATCCAAGCGCATGCTTCTTGTCAGCAGATTACATGATAGTTCCCACGGGTCCTGCATTCCACGCTTGTTTAGGCGACGGAGACAGGGAGAACACACACATATTGCTATCCAAGTGTTAAAATTTATTCCGATTGATCTCATGGTCTAGTCTTTTTTTTTTTTTTT
>NW_020651525.1:0-429 GCF_003573695.1 Papaver somniferum | reverse complement strand
CTGTTTAATTTAAATCTAGAAAAAATTGTTTTCTTCACAAGTCTGAAAAGACCCTGTTTTTACCACTACTACAATCACTATTTGAAAAACCATCAAATTTTTGGCGCCGCCGACGCGGATTTGTGTTTAGGTAGCATTTTTTTTTAGATTTTTTTTATTATTATTCTTGTTCTTCTTTACGTTTTTGGTTTTTTTTATTTCCTTGCAGATTTTTGAAGTTGGAGCGAGAGATAAATTTGCCAAAGCTTGTGGTGATTTACTTAAAGCTAAAGGAGCGAAAGAAGAAGATTTTCTTTATTTTGTAAAAGAGAGAAAAAAAAAAAAGAGAGACATTTTTATTTTTGTAATTTTTTTTTAATTAGACTTTCTTTTCTTTTGTATTTTTTTTATGGACTTTGGACATTAATTTTGGGACATTTTTATTTTTAT
>NW_020651524.1:0-755 GCF_003573695.1 Papaver somniferum | reverse complement strand
ACTGAATATAAGAAATAACTTAGACGGTATAAAAAACCAATATATCCAAGTGTCAATCAATTTAATCAACAACCAAAGGTTGGATTCACAATTGATTGAACTTACGCACAACCTGTGATATTTCAATTATATAGAAAATATAATGCGGAAAATAAATAACACAGACACCAGAAATTTTGTTAACGAGGAAACCGCAAATGCAGAAAAACCCCGGGACTTAGCCCAGATTTGAACACCACATTGTATTAAGCCGCTACAGACACTAGCCTACTCCAAGTTAACTTCGGACTGGAATGTAGTTGATCCCTAACCAATCTCACACTGATCAAGGTACAATCGCGTTCCTAATGCCTCTAGAACCACGCCGAATTCTGCACACTTGATTCCCTTAGTTGATCTCACCCACAACTAAGAGTTGCTACGACCCAAAGTCGAAGACTTGATAAACCAATCTGTCTCACACAGAAAAGTATATTGAATAGATAAATCTGTCTCCCACATATATACCTATGAGTTTAGTTCCGTCTTTTGATAAATCATAGTGATTAGGAACCAATTGATATACTGGACTTATATTCCCGAAGAACAACCTAGAAATATCAATCACCTCACAATAATTTTAATCGTATGGTAGTGAAACAAGAATTATGGAATCACAAACGATGAGACAAAGATGTTTGTGACTACTTTTTATCTTGCCTATCGGAGATTAAATCTAGAGAAAATCTTAGAGAAGATAGTACTCAATCACGATA
>NW_020651523.1:0-717 GCF_003573695.1 Papaver somniferum | reverse complement strand
CTGCGAGTCTTTATCAAATACAAGGATAATAAACTTGGATGGTACCAAAGACCAATATCCAAGGATCAATCAATTTCCAATCAACAACCAAAGGTTGGATTTCACAATTGATCGATACAAACGCACAACCTGTGATATTTCAATTATATAGCAAAATATAATGCGGAATAGAAATAACACAGACACCAGAAATTTTGTTAACGAGGAAACCGCAAATGCAGAAAAACCCGGAACTAGTCCAGATTGAACACCACACTGTATTAAGCCGCCACAAACACTAGCCTACTACAAACTAACTTCGGTCTGGACTGTAGTTGAACCCAAATCAATCTCACAATGATTCAAGGTACAGTTGCGCTCCTTACGTCTCTGATCCCAGCAGGATACTACGCACTTGATTCCCTTAGCTGATCTCACCCACAACCAAGAGTTGCTACAACCCAAAGTCGAAGACTTTAGCAAACAAATCTATATCACACAGAAAAGTCTACAAGGATAGATAAATCTGTCTCCCACAGATAAACCTAAAAGTTTTGTTCTGTCTTTTGATAGAAATCAAGGTGAACAAGAACTAATTGATAAACCGATCTTATATTCCCGAAGAACAACCTAGTATTATCAATCACCTCACAATAATCTAAATCGAATGGTAGCGAAACTAGATATTGCGGAATCACAAACGATGAGACGAAGATGTTTGTGATTTCTTTTTATCTT
>NW_020651522.1:0-1624 GCF_003573695.1 Papaver somniferum | reverse complement strand
GGTCGGGCCGGACGGCTTGCCAATCTAAGAGCACTTCATATGGATCCAACAGGCTTTAAGTTTGTTGATTTTGCTATCACTATGGACTCAACAAACATGAAAAATGGATGTTCAAATCAACAAACATGAAAAATGGATGTTCAAATCAACAAATTTGTTTAGTATAAAGAACGTCAAGTTGTAGATAGTTCAAATCAAACTTTAAATTCAATAGAAATTCATGATCCACTACAAAACTTTATTCTTTACTTGAAATTGTAAATGGATGATCACCAGCTTGGTTCCTTTTCAAATACCCATAGAGATGAGAAGTGCGCGGCTTTCGATCCCCTGATTTAATTTCCCCAAATTGTCCGATTACTTCCATCCTTCAAACAAGAACGCTACGGTTATATTCAATCTTTCTGTAGAGATTTGTGATTTTGTTTCCAAGGTAGAATTTACTACATCAGCCGCAAAAGATACAACAACCAACCTAGGTTGACCTAAGTTAAGTGGAAGTGACAAACCGAGGTACCTACGTGCTATTATTGAGTTTTGGTTCCGTATACAAACTATATGGCTGAAAAGAAAATTTTGATGGCAAATCTGCAGCAGAAAACAGTGGTTTATGATGCAGGAATCGTGACTAAAGGGCAGTTTCGGTTTGGAATGTCTACAAGGTTTACTTGGATTAGGAAATTTGTATGATGTTCTGGGAGGTGTTTTCCAAGTTTAGCATTTCCTAATTAAGATGTTAGGTGTTGATACATGAAAATAACCAATCCTAAAATAGGTTACCCCTTAACCTATTAGGGGTCTCTTCTAGGATAAGGAGATTAGGGGACTAGGTCTGATTAGGGGTGTACAACAAACGTACTGTTACGGACTAGGGATCACCCACGTCCAGTCCGTCAAAGTTGCGGGTTTGGAAAATCCAATCGTGTCTAGCCTAATTACCCATTTAGCTAATAATGATGCAAATGTTGGTTCTGACATTTTTCTTTTTCATAGACTAGCAAATGTTGGTTCTGCCATTTTTTCTTTTTCATAGAATAGCTTATAAGGGTGTTGGAGCTTAACTTATGGCAAGATTATACAATCTCTTGTAATTTAAAAACATAAATTATACCTGTGGGCACGTAGGGGTGGGAATGTTGGGCACCGTGATTCATGTGGGCTTACACAAAATATCAATTGAACGTGGGCTTAGACAAAATATCAATTGCATGTGGGCTTAGACAAAGAAAAACAAAAAAAGAGAACCATATTTTAAGACATAAAGACAAAAACGGGTTATTAGATAGTAATCTTAAAATCCTCTTATCCATATATTTTGGTTAATGTCAAAACTGTCATTATTTATATTTTCAATTTTAATTTAAAAAGGTTAAATATTTAGAAAAAATATACTTAATTTATTATTATTTTTTCTTTTTTAGTTTTTATTTTTTCTATTTTTTTAATTAACATTTTTTCAAAAAAGTAAAAAATAAATTATTAAAATAAATATTTTTCTACCGACTAAAAGCTTTGTTTAGATTCGATATATTAATAGCTTCATTTTATTCTTTTAAAATTTTCTACTATTTTCTTTGAAATTAAATAGTACATATTTAAAACAAAAAGATTTAATTTTTAAAAT
>NW_020651521.1:0-472 GCF_003573695.1 Papaver somniferum | reverse complement strand
TATACAATGAAAGTACTTGTAAAAAGAAACTAGGGTCCACAAACGGCGACTCAAACGTACTCCTAACGAAGAAGTTATTAGCAGAACAAGACTTTCCTAAAACAGCAAAATCGGGTCTTAGATGCCCGAGACAATGGAATATGGCTAAATTTATAAGACCAAGGCGGTCGACGACCGCCTTGTCATGATTATTGGGCCGTTTCCCATCAAAATAGCCACCCGCCAGGTTGTTTCACAACAGTCAGGTATTTTGCCTCCAAATAGGCTATGGCGTGCTCGTCTGCATCAATAACGTAGCAATGCGCGTGGAATTAGATCGTTTGCATTGATATTTTTTCGTTTTCCAAATAATATTTATGAATATTTTTTATTTTATAAGTTTCATCTCAGGTATTTTTTTTATTAAACTGAGTATAATTTATATACAATATATGCGATCGATATATGCATGCCACCGTATCCAAATTTATGA
>NW_020651520.1:0-1742 GCF_003573695.1 Papaver somniferum | reverse complement strand
TGCTGGTAGAGGATCTCTTTATTCCACAGAACTTAGAGATCCAAAATTCGCAGACCCAGAGATAGTTGCTGAGAAATATACAGTGGCGAATTTCTTTGAAAACTACGAACTTATCTCCATGAAGAAGGAGAATACTCGATGGGCCATTCGATTAAGAAGAAAAGATAACATTGATGAAGCCAAAATTCTTATGCAAGATATTGACTGGCATTCTGGTAAAAATACAACTCCTCGCCAGTCCAAAGATGACAAATGGTGTGTCTTTCCTTTAATGCTAAAGGGTCCCTATATTGCTGGATCAAACATTCTTCCTGCGAATCTCGCTGCATATCAACCTTGGGTCTTCTCTTGGCCCGAGAAAGAGAAAGAGGTATGTTTCTCTCCTTTAATTCATTTTATATTTCTTTATTGATTTTTACTATTCTGTTAGCTAACTCTTGCGACATTTCGCAGATCCAAAAACTAAAGGATAGTTATAACATGGCTGGGAAATCTAGTACTCTATTAGCTCTTCGCTCATACACAGATGAGGTAAGAAACTTTCTCTTATGACTTTAAATAGTATTATTACTTCCATGCTTCCATTTCTTATTTCTATCTGTGTGTGAAGGTTATTGCTGAAGTAGAAGAGTCTGTTGATGCTGCGAAGATTGGTGATAAGGGTAAAGGTACTCTTCGCAGGAAAAAATAAAGTGGTCCTTCTCCAAAGAAAAGAAAAGTTCGTTCTCCTTATCCTTTAAATGCTCTTCCTAACGAAAGTTCTGAAATGATAAGGGTGATGAGGATAACGATAATCTTGCTGCACCTGAAGATTCTCCACCTGAATCTTCTATGGCTAAGATTTCTGGCCTCTTTTCTGATTCTCTACAAGGGATGGGAGATAGACAATTCGAAAATACATGCAAAGCTCTCGCTAATCTTTGTGATATCCCTTTGCTGGATGGCGATAATTCTCTTCGCGGAGTTTCTAGATCCGTGACTCCCGACTTTTTGCATTCTCTCAATAGTCTGGTATAATTTTATCCTTTTACTTTTTCATTGCTATAACTCAAAATCTCTTTCTATATTAATATTTTTTATTTCTTTTCGCAGGCTGGAAAAGCTTCTTTTGCTGTTGCCTCAGATCTGGAGAGAAGACGCGAAAATCTTGAAAAGAAAAATCTTCAATTTCGCAAAAAGAATGAAGAATTGGAAGCTGAAATTAAAAGTCTTCGCGAGAAAAATAGACAATTAGAAATTGATTCTTCCTCGTATAAGAATAAAATTTATAGTCTTCAACAAGCTAATAATCAGCTTTATGGTATGTTACTTTTCTCTTTTCTCTTTATTCAATCATCCTGTTGTTTTATCTTATTTAAATAATCCTTTTTGTAGACATCTATGGTCTTTTTGATGAAGCCACCCTTCTTTGCTCATTTCCTAATTCCTTGGATAATGATACCCTTGTTGAACGTCTTAACAATTCCTTAAATAGCTTTTCAAATGATAGAATTTCATCTCTTTCTCTAGATGAACTTAGATCGAAATTTCACCTCTTAGAAATTGATCATAGATCCAGTTTAGGCTTAGCAAACAGATTTAAGCGTCTCCTTATTGATTCCAAAGAGAAAACCAATGAATTAAGAACCAAAATTAGCGGTCTCATAGATGATAAAGATCGTATCTCTGATCAAGGTGCCAAGGCTTTAGCGAAATTCCAAGAGGCTCTTCTTGAAGTTCAACTTGAGCGAGATGAAGCTAAC
>NW_020651519.1:0-628 GCF_003573695.1 Papaver somniferum | reverse complement strand
GGAAATCTAGTACTCTGTTAGCTCTTCGCTCCTACACGGATGAGGTAAGAAATTTTCTCTTATGATTTTAAATTTTCTTCAACTTTCTCTTTTGATTTTAAATAGTGTACTGGTACTTCCATGCTTCCATTTCTTATTTCTGTCTGTGTGTGAAGATTACTGCTGATGTAGAAGAATCTGCCGATGTTGCAAAGATTGGTGATAAAGGTAAAGGTGCTCTTCGCATGGAAAAATCAACTGGTCCTCCTCCAAAGAAAAGGAAAGTTAGTTCTTCTTCTCCTTCAAATGTTCCTCCTAACAAAAATTCCAAAAGTGACAAGGGTGATAAGGACAGCGATGATTTTGCTGCAACTGAAGATTCTCCACCTGAATCTTCTATGGCTAAGCTTTCTGGCCTCTTTTCTGATTCTCTACAAGGAATGGGAGATATCCAATTCGCAAATACTTGCAAATCTCTCACTACCCTTTGCGATGTCCCTTTACTATATGGTGATAGCTCTCTTCGTGGAGTTTCTAGATCAGTGACTCCCGACTTCTTGCATTCTCTCAATATTCTGGTATACTTTTATCCTTTTACTTCTTCATTGTTATAACTCAAAATTTCTTTCTATATTAATATTTTTTATAT
>NW_020651518.1:0-934 GCF_003573695.1 Papaver somniferum | reverse complement strand
CGATGATCTCTCAGATGTTCCTTCAACTAGTCAACCCCCGTCTCTAGATGCTGAAACCGAACCTAGAAGAAGTAAGAGGGTCAGAACCGAGAAAAGTTATGGTCCAGATTTTGTGACTCTTACGGTAGAGACTGAACCCCAAACTTATAAGGAAGCTTTGACCTCTCCGGAAGCTCCCTTATGGGAAGAAGCTTCAATTAATGAGTGGGATTCCATTCAACAAAATGAAACTTGGGACCTTGTAGACTTACCTCCTGGTAGTAAAACCATAGGTTGCAAGTGAGTCTTCAAAAGGAAACTTAGAACAGATGGAACTATAGAAAAACACAAAGCTAGGTTGGTAGCTAAGGGGTACAAACAACATGAAGGATTAGATTTCTTTGATACCTATTCACCGGTTACTAGAATCACTTCTATCCGGATGCTGATTGTTATTGCTTCTATTTATGATTTGCATATACATCAGATGGATGTTAAGACTGCTTTTTTATATGGTGAATTGAATGAAGAAATTTATATGGACCAACCTGAAGGTTTTGTTGTGAAAGGTTTTGAAGATAAAGTATGCAAACTGAAAAAATCTTTGTATGGTTTAAAACAAGCACCTAAACAGTGGCATGAAAAATTTAATCATGTAATGATATCTAATGGCTTCAAGGTTAATGAATCTGATAAATGTGTTTACATTAAATCTGTGGATGATTCTCATGTTATTGTGTGCCTATATGTTGATGATATGCTCATATTAGGTAGTAACCTTGATAGTATTAATACCACTAAAATCATGCTTAACGAAAACTTTGACATGAAAGACTTAGGCCCTGCTGATGTAATCTTAGGGATGAAAATCAGAAAGATGTCTGATGGATATAGTCTTAGTCAATCTCATTATGTTGAAACTGTGCTTAAGAGATTTAATCATGAAAATGCTAAA
>NW_020651517.1:0-700 GCF_003573695.1 Papaver somniferum | reverse complement strand
AAAAACTATTAAAACGAGATTAGTAGTTCAAAATAACCGCGTCAAGCGTTCTCCTCGTCATAAGGTTTCCAGCGAGTCATCACTTGCCCGGATCGGACTTGCCACGAGGAAGTAACCGGCGTTAGATGGATCGAGCCAATACATTGGAGACGTGCTAAGTAGTAAAATTGGTGAGAAACTTTCAGCAATCGATCATACCAGCACTAATGCACCAGAACCCATCAAAACTCTGCAGTTAAGCGTGCTTCGGCGAGAGTAGTACTAAGATGGGTGACCTCTTGGGAAGTCCTCCTGTTGATTGCCTTTTTTATATATTTTTACTTTTTTTTTCGCCGGTTATTCTTATGAAGGCTAGTGACTAGTTAGAAAGCGGGTTGCACGAGATAAGATGGATTTTTTTATCTCGTGATATATGGGAGGGCGTCTGCCCTAATTGGGTGAAAATCCAAAAACCGTGCATTTATTTGGATATTTTAATATTTTTTAACTAAAAACTATTAAAACGAGATTAGTAGTTCAAAATAACCGCGTCAAGCGTTCTCCTCGTCATAAGGTTTCCAGCGAGTCATCACTTGCCCGGATCGGACTTGCCACGAGGAAGTAACGGGCGTTAGATGGATCGAGCCAATACATTGGAGACGTGTTAAGTAGTAAAATTGGTGAGAAACTTTCAGCAATCGATCATACCAGCACTAATGCA
>NW_020651516.1:0-510 GCF_003573695.1 Papaver somniferum | reverse complement strand
TCTTCTTCTTCTTCTTTTCTTCTCGGGTTCTCCTCCTCCTTTTTCAACCTTTTCTTTTCGTTTTCTGTAGACAACTTTGCTCTGCACCACACCACCATCGACAATTTCAGTTTCCCTGCTCCTGCTTCTCAAACACATGGTGAAATTGTTCTTCGACCCATCATCGGCAATCTCATTTTTCCTGTTTCTCAAACACATCCTCACTTCTGAAACTCAATAGAATACTAATGTCTGTCTGATACGAGGTTTAATTGATCGAATCTGTAGTATTTTTGTCTGCCGATATCAGACCAGAAAGCTTACGAATGATATTAGACCAGCGTCATCTATTTTTTTTTTTTTGAATATTAACCTGGCCGAATCGCAACTTGTGTGTAAAATCAATTGAGAGTTACACTTAAAAAAAATGCTTTGATCGATTGATCAAGTGACAATGTTTAGTTCTACAAACCTTTTTTTTATAATACTAGGCTTTCTTTTATAGGTTTCGAGAATTCCTAATTGCATCAG
>NW_020651515.1:0-402 GCF_003573695.1 Papaver somniferum | reverse complement strand
AATCTCCTTGAGCAGTATTTTCATAGTTAATAATCTCCTTGAGCAGTATTTTCATGTTGGAGGAATCAGTATTTATCAGAGTCACATGGTGCTACATTGGTGCTGGAAGCTCTAGGGGGGATGTGACTGCTGGTGCATTAGAATTTCCGTCGTTACATTGAATGGTCGTTCTTGCCATCTTAAGACTATGTGCATGGTTGAAACAACAGTTTGTTAGAGAGCCAGGGACTAGATCGGATGGTCCAAATGGAGAGAAATCATACAATAGTTTACAATATGTAACATTTTTTGGTTATGGGTTTTCTGCCTATGTTGAATGAGATAAATTAAATTTGTTAGATTTTATTATTTTTAATTAATTTTGTTACTCCCTAATTGACTATTTGACGTATTATCATTTTT
>NW_020651514.1:0-816 GCF_003573695.1 Papaver somniferum | reverse complement strand
TTCCTTGCTTTCTTAATGCTGCGCTTGAGTCTGTTTATACTGGTCTTTAGTTCCGAAACACGATTATTGATATGAATATGCTCAGGAACAAATGTAAAACCCCACTTTTTACATAAACATTTAAAAGTAACATGTGTACTTCTTTTCTGGGTGGTGTAATAATTTTATGGGCCTTTTTATGCTATTTCAGCCCACCCATTGATAACCTAGTTATCTATCAGAAAATTTGTCGGTTGGTCTCCAAATAACTATTTATAATAGGGTCCATCCGGAAAAATAATTTAGGGTCCATATTTGTTTAAAATATGGAAAAGACGTATACAACCCTGCTCCAAACGTGCGAGTAGTATCTCATCGTTCTATTAAAGAAAACCCCACATTCTTTTACGAATTACAGAGAAAAGCAAAAAAAACTTCAACCAAACCCTAGGTTTCTTCTATTGATCGATCAAAATTGGAAGAAAGATGGATACGATAATCATCAAAACATAGATCCACAATTGATCTATCAAAAATGAATAAAAAACAGAAACGAGAATCATCAAAACACATATAGGTAGTGAAGAAATCATACGAAATCATCAAAAACTCTATTTGATCATTGTGTTTATCAAAGAAAAAAAAACGTAGGTTACCTGGCTAGATATCAATTAAGCAGTCGGAGAAGAAATCTTTATCTGCATCTGCCCAAAAAAGTTGTGGCAAAAGGTATGACAATGTATTTAGTTCACTTTTGTTTTCTGCTTTTTCTTGACATTAAATGAATAATACATATATATGATGTATTGAAGAAAAAACTCAGTTTATGCTTGAATA
>NW_020651513.1:0-815 GCF_003573695.1 Papaver somniferum | reverse complement strand
TTCCTTGCTTTCTTAATGCTGCGCTTGAGTCTGTTTATACTGGTCTTTAGTTCCGAAACACGATTATTGATATGAATATGCTCAGGAACAAATGTAAAACCCCACTTTTTACATAAACATTTAAAAGTAACATGTGTACTTCTTTTCTGGGTGGTGTAATAATTTTATGGGCCTTTTTATGCTATTTCAGCCCACCCATTGATAACCTAGTTATCTATCGGAAAATTTGTCGGTTGGTCTCCAAATAACTATTTATAATAGGGTCCATCCGGAAAAATAACTTAGTCTAGGGTCCATATTTGTTTAAAATATGGAAAAGACATATACAACCCTGCTCCAAACGTGCGAGTAGTATCTCAGTTCTATTAAGGAAAACCCCACATTCTTTTACGAATTACAGAGAAAAGCAAAAAAAACTTCAACCAAACCCTAGGTTTCTTCTATTGATCGATCAAAATTGGAAGAAAGATGGATACGATAATCATCAAAACGTAGATCCACAATTGATCTATCAAAATGAATAAAAAACAGAAACGAGAATCATCAAAACACAGATAGGTAGTGAAGAAATCATACGAAATCATCAAAAACTCTATTTGATCATTGTGTTTATCAAAAAAAAAACGTAGGTTACCTGGATAGATATCAATTAAGCAGTCGGAGAAGAAATTTTTATCTGCATCTGCCCAAAAAAGTTGTGGCAAAAGGTATGACAATGTATTTAGTTCACTTTTGTTTTCTGCTTTTTCTTGACATTAAATGAATAATACATATATATGATGTATTGAAGAAAAAACTCAGTTTATGCTTGAATA
>NW_020651512.1:0-624 GCF_003573695.1 Papaver somniferum | reverse complement strand
TTTTGACTCACACAGCTGACCACAATGAGAGTGGTGGTCTTCCTTAAACAAATATGTCGACCCTAATCTCCTAAAGTAATTAGGTTTAGTCTCAAAACTTAATAATTGACACATATGAAACTTATACGTTCCCACAATTGGTCGAAAAATATTTGGTGGGAAAACAAAGTCAATCTGGATATCATAGCCTGGGTAAACCACATCAACCAGAGGATAGGTTTCTAACAACTTAACTTCCTTATGGACATCACTAGGTTCAGGAAAACGTATATGCAGATAATCTTGTAAAATGGTTGAAGCACATATGTCAAGTCCCAAGTGAGGGACCTTTCTAATAGTTAAAGCACATGGAGAATGATAATCACCCCCAAACATAGAGTTTTCACTGTCTCTAGAAAGACTAGTCACAACTTCCCTAATTTCAAGGTCATATGATTCTTGAAAATGGTCAATTGATTCTTCTAAGTCAGGTTCATCCTCACTCATCTCTACGAGTTCACTTTCTTTGTCTAAGACTAATGTTTCTAAATCGCTAGACTCTAAAACAATATTCTCAGAAAAAACTCGTTCCTCTAAATCATTATTAGCTTCGTAATCAAAAGGAAATACTACATCGTCTAAAAC
>NW_020651511.1:0-633 GCF_003573695.1 Papaver somniferum | reverse complement strand
TAATGATAATCCTGACAGCTGGGATTTGGTACCCGCCCTAACAATCCGCCTATAGCCATCATGGAAAATACCAGAGAAATGAATCGAGGAGCTGCATAAGCATTTTTATTTGCTTTGTCCCATGTTTTAGGTGATCAGGTCACTTAACTGGATAATATTGGTCGTACCTGTTAAAGGATTCGAAAGAGGAGGTCTTTTGGTTGGTATCCGAAAATCTGACCAAATGTTTATTTTATCACCTTTTCTCACTAACAAAAAGTTGTGGTTTTGAATTTCTCCAATTCTTAATTTAATACCATTTCATATCCAATATCAGTTTGCTTTGGCTTCATATCTAAGTGCACTACATCTATGTTAGGGAAATACTTGGATTTTCTTTCAATCTCCAACCCACATTCTAGCAATCATAAATGTATTTAAATGGATAATATTTTGGAAACCTAAACCTCCATCTGAAATTGAGTTGTTAAAAGAGTCTCAACCTTTGATATAGAAACCTTTAGGAGAGTTTATATCTTTTCCCCACCATAACTTTTTCAGGATTTTATTGAGGTCCTTGCAGGTTTTTTAGGTAACTTAAGACGGTTCATTTAAATTTTTTAATAATAAAAAACTCGAGAAAGTAAAAAAAAA
>NW_020651510.1:0-913 GCF_003573695.1 Papaver somniferum | reverse complement strand
ATAGTAGGCTTGTTATCAATAACTCATAGTCCTCTAAAATTAAAGAATTAATAGATGTCAACTGGAACGCTAAAAACTGTTTAAAACATCTAATAATACACAAAAACTGGTACATTGAAGAGGATGGTTCAAAAGAATACACAGAAATATAGGTGAATTCTTAGTTTCATAGTAGGGTTGTTATAAAAAACTCATAGTCCTCTAAAATTAAAGAATTAATAGATGTCACCTGGAATGCTAGAAACTGTTTAAAACATCTAATAATATACAAAAACTTGTACATTTAAGAGGATGGTTCAAAAGAATACACAGAAGTATAGGTGAATTCTTAGTTTCATAGTAAGGTTGTTATAAAAAACTCATAGTCCTCTAAAATTAAAGAATTAATAGATGTCACCTGGAACGTTAGTAACTGTTTAAAACATCTAATAATATACAAAAACTGGTACATTGATGAGGATGGTTCAAAAGAATACACAGAAGTATAGGTGAATGCTTAGTTTCATAGTAGGCTTGTTATCAATAACTCATAGTCCTCTAAAGTTAAAGAATTAATAGATGTCAACTGGAACGCTAAAAACTGTTTAAAACATCTAATAATACACAAAAACTGGTACATTGAAGAGGATGGTTCAAAAGAATACACAGAAATATAGGTGAATTCTTAGTTTCATAGTAGGGTTGTTATAAAAAACTCATAGTCCTCTAAAATTAAAGAATTAATAGATGTCACCTGGAATGCTAGAAACTGTTTAAAACATCTAATAATATACAAAAACTTGTACATTTAAGAGGATGGTTCAAAAGAATACACAGAAGTATAGGTGAATTCTTAGTTTCATAGTAAGGTTGTTATAAAAAACTCATAGTCCTCTAAAATTAAAGAATTAATAGATGTCACCTGGAACGTTAG
>NW_020651509.1:0-277 GCF_003573695.1 Papaver somniferum | reverse complement strand
TGCTTGTTACACGCGCATGTGCACTGGACGAAACATGTATTTTTCGGAAATTAAACACAAAAAAAAAGAATTTTTTCCATAAATAAAACTCTTAAATAAATTATTTATCAAGTTAAAAACTTGCAAAAAATAATTTCAACTAGACGCAGACTTGGTGCTTGTTACACGCGCATGGGCATTGGTCGAAACATGTATTTTTCGGCAATTATACACAAAAAAAAGAATTTTTTCCATAAATAAAACTCTTAAATAAATTATTTATCAAGTTAAAAACTTG
>NW_020651508.1:0-781 GCF_003573695.1 Papaver somniferum | reverse complement strand
AGAGCTTAACGTCAACGAGGAGTTGGTGGATTCTGGTGTTATATGTGGCCTGATGATCAAAGGAGCTAAAGAGGTCCAGGAATAGCGACTGGCAGGAAAGAATTGCAGGTATCGGTGGTTGTCATCGATGGCTGAACAGCTGCTGGCAGAGATGAGTGTGTGGTGCGATATTGGGATCTCAAGGAGAGATACAAACTGAACTGGACGCTGCTGTGGGGGTGAATATGGATGGTTCTTTTATGAAATGGTGCAGATGGTGGTGATCTCTTTGTTTCCTGGCGACAGCAACACAGATGGCTGAAGTGTCTTAAGCTTATGCACTGGAATGGAGTTAGAGGCTGTGATGGGTACTATTCAATATTGGCAGGGGTTAATACTACTCAATGAGTTTTGGGACTATGAAGACAAAACTGAGGGTTCTATACAGCTTGGTCGTAACTGGCAGAAGTTGGGTTTTAAATCAAGTTCTTGACACAGAACATTGGATATAGATGGGAGCTTTGTTCGAGGAAGCAGAGACATGATCTGCAGATGGAGTTATAATGAAGGTTCTCAACGAAGAGAAGTGGACAGCAGCAAAGAAAGAAAACGGCGTTGTTTGTCGTTGAAGATTAAATCCGTTGGTTTGTTTGGTACTATGTTGATTGCCGCTACATGGATGGAATTTGATTGAATCAGTGGTGATCGCAGCAACGTGGATAAGTGATGGTTATGGCTGAAATAAATTTGTGGTTGTCGAGAGAACAACAAGAAATGTAAAAGGTACTGCAGCTGAAGTGTA
>NW_020651507.1:0-478 GCF_003573695.1 Papaver somniferum | reverse complement strand
TCTATCAATAATATTAATCTCACTATTTTTAGTAGTGAATTGTCTACTTGTTCATACTTTTTAGACTAATTATTCTCTAATCTTTATTAGATAAATTTATTGGTGTACCCTACAATTTTTACTTCATTACATATATAAACAACCAAACAAATAAATCAATCAATCAAATAAATCTTTTAATTATTGATAGCTTTTAGTGATTAAGATTTATCTCACAACCCAACCCAGTTATAAACTGATCTATCTCACTAACTGGCATTGGCTATTTCTATCTTTTTCCATGTAAGATCTAATAGTGAGCTTTGATACCAACGATTGTAGTGCCCCCAAAACTAGCAGCTGGCTAATCCAAGAGACTAACAAAATAAAGAGGCACTAAGAATCTAAACCATATACTTAAGCATCCAATTAAGAAATCTGCTACAAAACTTAATCCAAAAACTAGCCCCGCTCTGAAATATATATATATATATATATA
>NW_020651506.1:0-1150 GCF_003573695.1 Papaver somniferum | reverse complement strand
AAACCTTACTATTACCCAAACTCAGATGTTGCCATAAACTTCTTCGCGTCACCTGCAAATAACTTGCATGAACGAAAGAAATTTGAACACCATCTACCCCAACTGTGATAGCTTGACGAGAAGAATTCACTACTACAGGATCAGGTAAACTAGAAGACCACATGACCAAATATTCCCAACTGTGTCATCATTTGAATTATGAATAATACTACTACTAAAACCGATAATATTAAGTTCACGCTTCAATCTTGGAGAACAAGCAACCCTTGGCTCAGCTAAACCAATAATATCAGGTGTATGTTCTTTAACTAACTCATAAAGTTTAACTCTACCATCCCTACGAGCAACTCCATTAATGTTCCAGAATAGGACACGCATTAATGACTAGTTGATTTAGGATTTGTTAACTTCACCCTAGAAGACCCAAGGTCATTATCTTGTCGCAGTAAAGATGATGAACTCCCATTAGAAGGATTTCCAACATAAGCATTAGAATTAGGATTCAAAACTCTACCATGTCTTCTCTGATTCTTATCAATCTTGTCAGTAACCCTACCCCCATCTAGCTGACAATTATCACTTTCAACAGTCTCTTGCACTAAAGCGCCAATAACCATATTCATAGTTTCCTCTAAACCCAACTCAGAATTTAAAACATCAAACTTATTGCGAGCCAAAATTTGTTCTTGGTTGAACAGTTCTTCACACAAAGGAATATTAGAAGTGGATTCACCAGTCTTACCAACTGTGGAAATATTCTCATCGATATTCACAGATGGCTTAGTCTACAAAGACATAGTTCTTTCCAATTTAGCGAACCTCGTCAAATCAGCATTGGCTTTGCGCAACGCTCCTTCAGACTTAGTTATGTCCTCTTGTAACTGTCTAGCCTTCATAACATCCGCCTCATCAATATCTTCATCTACAACCCCTGCCAAAGAAAGTTGTTGAGTTTGATCACTAGCATGATCAGCAGCAAGAGACCCGTTTGAGTTAGCTATAGTACCTCCCTTCTTTTTATTTTTTTGTTGCTTCCAACCTCCTTGAGCCTCATTCTGTGGTTGTTGTTGAACGTTTTTGTTCTTGTTATCTTTTTTCTTCCTGCATTCAGTCTCAAGATGTCAAATAATCTTGCAATGGGTACAAAACT
>NW_020651505.1:0-427 GCF_003573695.1 Papaver somniferum | reverse complement strand
CCTTCTATGACTTAAACCCAACTATTTATAGGCTTTGAATCACCTTGAAACTCGATCAAACCCCTTGGAAATCTCCATTATTCTTTACGGGTTGTTTGAAGAATAATCCTCTTCTTATTGTGTTCCAGGATGTTTTTAGCTATTCTCTCGACTCAAATATCTTCTAGGACTTGGACTAAATTGTTTTGAAATATATTCCATGCAATAATCTCTCCCAAATCTTTCAAACCAATTCAAAACCCTAAACAGGGACCGTGTGCACTGTCTTGACTTTGTGTGGATTTTCTAACTTATCCAGCCCAATTAGATGGGTCTAATTGCTTCTAACAGGTCCCTTATGTCTTGTAGAGTCCGTGGGTACCAAATTTGCCCATTGAATCGCCTCCTAGGTCGCTCAAATCCTTGATCCAAAACTGTTGACGCTGCT
>NW_020651504.1:0-379 GCF_003573695.1 Papaver somniferum | reverse complement strand
GTTTTTCAGAACAAATCCTGGGGTTTAGCAGGAAAACCCTTAAATCGTACTTAAGACGATCATATTACTCTCTCTGCGCTTTACATCAAACACCAACCTGTAACATTCAGGCCTCACACTTTTACAATGTGAGTCGGATCCGATATTTTGCGCTTTTTGGAGAGATTCCATCCTCTACCTTATTTTGAGGGGAACAGATTATATGCCTACCAATCACGATGTCGATGTTCCTCTGCATAGGGGTACATAACCACCATTGTAATTAGATAATCGACAATTATATAGATCCCACACATTTATCTAATGCATGCATACTCAACAAAAGTTTCACAGACTGGTACCAGCGCCACTTCAGGGGCATTATCATCTCCTCATTTTT
>NW_020651503.1:0-473 GCF_003573695.1 Papaver somniferum | reverse complement strand
CTCTGAACATGAAATATTAAATTACTAAGGAATGCTTTATGCAAACCGTGGCTATAATGTTCATGAGCCGATTCAATCGAATCGAATCATCTTTGCTTCAATTGTGTCTTGTGTAGTTACATAAGATATCATAGTAATTGAACAACTCCATAACTAGTTCATTTGAGTCAATTGAACTAGTTATGGTGAAGAAAAACAAGGTTAATATGAAATGCTCACATGGTTAACCTTTTGGGTTACTATGTTGAACCAACATACACGTACACGTTTGGGAATGGTTTTCACGAACCCAGTAAACGTCTACCCAAGTTTGTGTGACAAGCTAAGTTTTCGATCTAACGGTTGAGAAATATTAGCTTGAATCTAAATCAGATTTTCATCTAATGGTGAATAAGGATTGCTTTGTAACTAAGGAAAAACCCTGATTTGAAGGCTATATAAAGGAGACATCTAGCATTGTGCAAAACTAATCC
>NW_020651502.1:0-1146 GCF_003573695.1 Papaver somniferum | reverse complement strand
ATGCATGATCTCTCCTTGGTTCTTCAACATTACTCGAAATCTTCGTCACTTCCAAGTACTCCAATGATTCCAAAGGTTGTAAGTTCAGCATCATCGTTGTTGAAAATCCGTAGCCATAACAATGAGAAAACAAAGGATCTCAATCATTGTTATACAATGTCATAGTATTATTATACAACATCAAAGTTCAATTGTATCACAACTTCGACAACAACACTATGGTGATATGTATCACTCCCCCTTAGTCAATACTCCATCTCACATGGAAACCACTCCCCCTTACATAATGACCCGAAAACTATATGTATTTGTAGTGTGAACTACACATTAATTCTCCCCCTTTTTGTCAATAAAATTGGCAAAGGTACGAAAACTAGTGGGATCCTAATGAAATTTCCATCGAGACACTTCATGACCAAAAGAAAGCACATATCAACTTTTTAGATGCCATCATATAGCCGAAGCTAAATGAATTCATCAAGGAGTTTATAAAGATACAAGATAACTCCTATAATATTCCACAGCCGTACTCCCCACAAAGATTTGGCGATTAAGCACAAGTTCAATTAAGAACTCTCCCCCATAAAATGTCATTCCCGAAATAACAACAAGAGCGACGTTACTTTCACAAGAAAAGATGGATTTATTTTGACAACACAAATCATATAAGAATATGAATTTGTATCCAAAAACTCAATTAAATTAGCCACAAGAGAACCCATGATTAATTTAATCGGAAATGCTCAACAAAAGAAAACTTACGGAGCCACACAGTATAAAAAAATATGGATCATGGAAGATCAATACTGCGGAATAGACAAGGATTCATTCTATTTTCCATCACTATTTGCACAATGACATACAATAGACATAATCCATGTAAACAAAAGTTTTATCTTTTCTTCTATCAAATAATGACATAAAGGCTTTAAATTTTGTAAGTCAAAAGTTCATTCAATCTTTTATCAATACTTGAATATCAACATACGAAAGACTTAACTTTTGACCATGTATGGGACAATCATAGTTTACGGACGTAAACACACATATTCCATAACAATTTGCAATATATAAAACCATAAATATCAATACTACAAAAATCATATTCCAGACAAACTTTAGAATTTAAACAAATAAATATAAAAA
>NW_020651501.1:0-553 GCF_003573695.1 Papaver somniferum | reverse complement strand
ATATTGGGTTAAAATAACGTTGATGGTGTTGTGGAGGTAAATAAGATCCATCCACCACGAGATTGTACCACATCATCCGAGATGGGTTGATTTACAAAACAACCATCTTTAGACTAAACACATGCAATGATCAATGAACAAGGAACATACAAGTTTTTGTTAACCTGTATACCCGTATACAGGTTAAGGAACAATTAATAACCGAACTTTTATCTAGGATCTTGGAATTTTGTATTGGAATAAGATAGAAGAATTAATTACATTTATGAGGAAAGTATTTCTATAATTACCCTCTCAAGTGAACAGTGTTTTTCTATCTCTCTTCTTTCACAACATCCCATAACCCTTTTCCCTCTACCTCGGTCATTGACCTCTTCCCTTAAATATGCAGAACATGATGAAATCAGAGAACAGAAACGTCAACTATAAAACCAGATAAAAATATCAGAAAACTAATTTTCTGTCATCGATGATTCGTATTGATGAATATGAGATCCAAAAAGAATAATAGTGATGGGTTTGAGGTAAAAGAAAATTGGGTGTTCATTGAATT
>NW_020651500.1:0-1184 GCF_003573695.1 Papaver somniferum | reverse complement strand
TTTTTTTTCCGGGCTATTCAGGATGTTGTTCGGCTTACTATGAAACTTTCATATAAGCCGAACTAGTGTCTAGCAAAAGGGTTGGAATTGAAAATTATAGGTTCGGCGCATGCGGTAAAAAGATTCAGTGAGCCGAACCGTTCATCAATTGGTAGATTCGGCTCATAGATGTGAGCCGAACCTCAACTTGTTTCGCCGAACCATGATCCAAAAAATCATCTAAACAACCTTTATAATTCTGAAAATTATTTTAATCACTAAATAAAATATATAATAACCAATAAATATTACTAACACTAATACGCAAGAACATATTTGCCATTAAAAAAAAATGGGTTAAGAGGTAATTTGATTTTGCTATTTCACAACTTTTTTTGTCTTCATACGGTACGCGCAGTAAGATTTGAGTATGCCCAAAATCAGGGTTCCTCTATATAGGTGCGGTTGTCAAGTAATGAAAAGAATCACATTTTCATATGGGATTCGGTCCTGTATATAACTCTTACCCCTGCTACTTTACGATCACTTTTCCTTGTTCTTCTTAAATCACATCGAAAACTTGAAGTTTTAATGGCACATCAGGGGTCTTGTTATCGTAATTACGTCGTCTCGTTTGTCATTCTTACTTGTATTTCTTCATCAATCCAGCAAGGTTAGTATAATCAAACTCAAAATTTTCTTAACCTAATATTTTACTTTCACTAAAACCCTAAATAATTACCATTTTTGTTTTCTGTCCAGTTTCTTCGAAGCTTGTATTGGAAGACGGTTACCAAGTCACTACCATACTTGATGGGAATAAGTTGAATAACATTATAAATCCTTCATCTCTTCTTCCTAGAGATGATCAACTTATTATTCTTGATACACCCAGCAGTTCTTTTTACACCGTATCAGTCCCTATTTCCCAAGGTTAACTGTTTATTACTCTCTAGTTTTCTTTCTTTTACTTGAGATTTTTGTTATTTAGTTTTTTTTTTGTGCAGATTCGGAGATTAATCGATTATCCGGTAATGGAGTGGCTGGATTCTCAGATGGAGATTTCGGTTCTGCAATGTTCGATAGACCACGAAGTTTTGCTGTTGATTTGAAGGGCAATGTTTATGTAGCTGATAAAAACAACCATGCCATCAGGAAAATTACTAGAGAAGGTGATTCAATTTTCTTTGTGACTTTAAGATATT
>NW_020651499.1:0-266 GCF_003573695.1 Papaver somniferum | reverse complement strand
GATGGATCTTTAGCAGTTTACGGGTAAGATTCCATGAGAATATTCTCATAAACCCTAAACACGCACGAATTCGTCAACTTCAATAAGTGAACTTGTTCCGAGATCGAAAACTGGCCATGAGATAACTACTATATGACTACAACTTCGCATGAACGATGGATCTTTAGCATTTTACGGGTAAGATTCCATGAGAATATTCTAATAAACTCTAAACACGCACGAATTCGTCAACTTCGAGAAGTGAACTTGTTCCGAGATCGAAAACT
>NW_020651498.1:0-722 GCF_003573695.1 Papaver somniferum | reverse complement strand
GGTTTTTCCTTAGTTACAAAGAAATCCATATTCACCGTTAGATGAAAACCTGATTTAGATTCAAGTTAATATTTCTCAAACGTTAGATCGAAAACTTAGCTTGTCACACACACTTGGGTAGAGTTTTACTAGATTTGCGAAAATCGTGCCCAAACATGTACGTGTATGTTGGTTCAACATAGTAACCCAAAAGGTTAACCACATGATCATTTCATATTAACCTTGTTCTTCTTCACCATAACTAGTTCAATTGACTCAAATGAACTAGTTAGAGAGTTGTTCAATTGCTATGAGATCTTATGTAACTACACAAGACACAATTGAAACAAAGATGATTCGATTCGATGAATCGGCTCATGAACTTTATAGCCACGATTTGCATAAAGCATTTCCTTAGTAATTTAAGTTTCATGTTCAGAGCACATCTTTAGATGATATCCACTTAAGCTCACAAACAAGTTCGCAGACTTAAGATAACCAGCAGAGTTTTCCAAACTCAGCAGAAAATCTCGGCAAAGAGACTTTCGCCAGTTCGCAGACTAGGTTCGTGGACAAGACACGCAAACGAGTTTTTGGAAATCCCAGCAGAAATTCTCGGTAAGAGAATTTCCGTCAGTTCGCGAACTTGGCAAAGCCAATTCCTCTGGTTTCTCTCAATCAACAAAGTTCGAAAACTTCGGATTAAGGAATATGACTTATGCACATATGTGTTACCGCACAAT
>NW_020651497.1:0-686 GCF_003573695.1 Papaver somniferum | reverse complement strand
GCAACTACAGCGGCTCAGTCCGTAATTGACAACGACTTAATACCAACAACTACTACTACCTAGTTTGGTCGGAAAATATTGAAAGTCTGCAAATTCAAATTGCGTTTACAACTACAGCTCACACAGATTCCAGCCGAGTGACGTCAAATATGGCTCATCTTTTCCTAACAACAATTACTAGTCACGTCCTACGCAACTACCACAGTTCAGTTTTACATCAACAGTTACAGATCAGTTTCAATACCACTCCTTTCCATCATCACGCTTCCGTTGCAGACCAGTTCAACCTTCAGTCCTGTTTTTTCATACAACAATGGTTCATACTCAACTGTTTCCCTCCGATCTTCCAATCGCAATAGCCTCACTTGGGGGGGACTTGATTACGATTTCCACAATCAACGAAGGCAGTTTTCTTTGCGCTTCAACAACAGTAATTTACTCTTAGGGGCGTCTTGATTTCCGCAAACGACCAAGGAAGGTTGTCATTTACTTCAAACAACAATAATCCACGCTTAAAGGCGAATTTTATCATAGTCTGTTAATACAAAATGGAAAACTAACTTCTTAACCCCGCAACAAGTTGGAGGTTAAGAGGGGGCGATGTTTGTACCATGAGTAAAATTGCCACATATAGGGCCTGAATGTTACATGGACCACTGTTCAGCTGTCATCCAAGCCCGCTAACC
>NW_020651496.1:0-978 GCF_003573695.1 Papaver somniferum | reverse complement strand
CATGGGGTTATAAATTCCAAGAATGATGAATTCTGCAAATAAACCCACCATAAATTTAATTATAAAATATTGATTCGCGATGACACATGTCAGAACACTGCTCGGTCGAACTCGCATGCGTTGCTATCTCAAGCATGTTTGTTAAGTTTAGTTGTCAAAACTATATGTCTTGATTTCTATACTACTTATATAGCTAAGTCTCGGTTTAGGACAGATTAGTGCAGTTGAGATCCAGACTCCATGGCGATTATATTACGAAAACGAAGAACTACTCGAGGAACCAGTGGAACTTCATCCGACTAAAAGGTATGCGGAGACTTGAATTTATCTATCACTCAAAAGTCTCTCTATTTCCTACTCTTGAGACAAAGTCGTATAAGTATGATAGTTTTCATACATACACATTTGCTATTTAGAGCCGAGTTTACTCGCCTATCTTTTCTCTAAATGCGTGTTGGTAAGCTTTCGCTTTAACCACTTTTCATCCTTATCCGTGACGAAACTCATGATGATGTTTCAATCTAAAAAATAGCCTTGATGATGATAGTCGTGAATAACGATTGTTATAGCATTATAGAAGAATGTTTCAATGATTGAAATGTAGAGTTGAGATTATGTAACCAACTATGGATATAAGCATATATAGTGTGTTCGCACATTAGTGTATAAATCCATGTTCCCGAAACCAATTGTGTGCAGTTGTGCATGCGACATTGGTAAAGGAGACAGGTTGGGTACGCGTACTGACGGAAGTTTTCTAACCGAAAATTTCTGCTGGAGTTTGTAGTTTACAAACTGGAAAACTAGTCACCTTAGGTACGCGTACCCATACGTGTACTCATGGAAGTTTTCGAACCGAAAATTTCTGCTGAGTTTCCAAACTCAAATCCGGTTAGCTAAGGCACACGTACTCAAGCTGGTTATTTCTCAAATCGGAAGTTCATGAACTTAAAATAATAAATCAATAAGGAATGCAAT
>NW_020651495.1:0-696 GCF_003573695.1 Papaver somniferum | reverse complement strand
AAAAACTCTAAAAAGCCCTGAAAAATCTAAAGAGCTCTTAAAGACTCTAAAAAGCTCTGAAAAAGCTTTAAGTTAATTATATTTCATAGCATTAGTATCTTCTAGCCAGGGGATTCGTTAAAGGAAACAGAAAGTAACTTAACTCTTTATAATGAATGATACTAACAAAATTCCCTACAATAATGAAGTTTATCTTTGGATGTTTTCTAAAAACCCTAAAAACCCTAAAGTGCCCTGAAAGAGCTATGAGAAACTCTAAAAAGCTCAGGAAGACACCAAAAAGCTTTGAAAAGCTTAAATTTAATAATACTTCGTAGCACTGGGATCTACAAGCTAGGAAATTCGTTAAAGAATGATAATAACAAATTCGTACGATAATGAAGATCAACTTTGAATGTTCTCTATAAAGCCTTGAAAACTCTAAAAAACCCTGAAAACTCTAAAAAGCCCTAAAATATCTAAAGAGCTCAGAAAAATCTAAAGAGCTCTGAAAAACTCTAAATAGCTCCGAAAAAAGCTTTAAGTTAATTATATTTCATAGCACTAGTATGTACTAGCCAGGGGATTCGTTAAAGCCAACTGAAAGTAATTTAATTCTTTATAATGAATGATACTAATAAAATTCCCTACAATAATGAAGATTATCTTTGGATGTTTTCGAAATACCTTAAAAACACTAAAGAGCCCTGAAAGAGC
>NW_020651494.1:0-686 GCF_003573695.1 Papaver somniferum | reverse complement strand
ACCACTGAATTTCAAAACTACCATTGTAAAGTCTTTAAATTGAACATTATAAAGGTATTATAAAACATGAGTTATTGAAAATGAATATTACTGTTATATTATGTATGCTATTGAAATGTATATTCGCTTGAACTAAATCACCATAATGTTAAAACAACATTATCAGATAACTAGAAATGTGCACTCGTGTACGAATTGAAGCAATTTTTGTTTTGGATTGTTTGTAGGGTCTTAAATACTGCCAGGTGCGCTTGTATTTCAGGGTTGTTGGTGTATATATCATCTACCCGAGTCACCTTATCCTTGCCACCACTATTAACCCTGTCATATCAAACTTTTGATTGGGGTTTGCAGAAGTGACCAGGGTAAGACATGTCAGTGAACATCACCTGTGTAACACCGGTAGTGCTACACTTCCCCCACAAATTACCCCCATAAGGTGTCAAATTTTAGCCCATTTATCCCCTGGATTGAGATTAGCAGGGGGCCCTTATGTGTGGCATTTGACCATTATCTCCATGACACCTCATGGTGGAAAATTTTGGTGGACATGAGTAGGGGATGGCTAGCATTTTCGATATAAAACTAAGTGGTGATGGGACAAAACTCTATTTACTGAGATACTTGGTTTCAGACCTTATTAAGGTACATATGCTGCCACTTGGCTCACTAAAATCCTTAGTAAT
>NW_020651493.1:0-3507 GCF_003573695.1 Papaver somniferum | reverse complement strand
CGTTCGGATGAACTGGAGACGATATATATCAGTTTTGAACATCACAGGTTCAAAGATTACTAGAGTTATAGACCCGGGTTTCTCGTTCGGATGAAATGAAGACGAAATATAACAATTTTGAACATCACAGGTTCAAAGATTACTAGAGTTACACCTGGGTTTCTCGTTCGGATGAACTGGAGACGATATATATCAGTTTTGAACATCACAGGTTCAAAGATTACTTGAGTGATAGACCTGGGTTTCTCGTTCGGATGAATTGAAGACGAAATATATCAGTTTTGAACATCACAGGTTCAAAGATTACTAGAGTTACACCTAGGTTTCTCGTTTGGATGAACTGAAGACGAAATATATCAGTTTTGAACATCACAGGTTCAAGATTACTAGAGTTACACCTGACTTTCTCGTTCGGATAAACTGAAGATGAAATATATCATTTTGGAAATAAGTAAAGTAAATATTACAAATTAAGAAAATCACCATATTACCCTTATCGGAAATAAGTGAAGTAAATCGTATAAACAGTGAAAATGACATATTACCCTTACTAGAAATTAGTGCAATAAATATCATGGAGATAGTGAAAATGACCATACTACCCCTATCAGAAATAAGTGAAATAAATATTATAGATTGTCAAAATGACCATATTACCCTTACTAGAAATAAGTCAATAAATATCACACAGGCAGTGAAAATGACCATATTACCCTTATAAGGAATTACTGCAATAAATATCATGGAGACAGTTAAAATGACCATATTACCCTTATCGGAAATAAGTGAAGTAAATATTATAGATAGTGAAACTGACCATATTAACCTTACTAGAAATAAGTCAATAAATATCACAAAGACAGTGAAAATGACCAAACTACCTTATCAAAAATGAGTAAAGTAAATATTACAGTATGCTAAAAGGACCATTTTACCCTTAGGGGAAATAAGTGCAATAAATGTTATGGAGACTTTCAAAATGACCAAACTACCCTTATTGCAAAAAAAATGCAATAAATATCATACCGACGGTGAAAATGACCATGCTACCCTTACTGGAAATTAGTGAACTAAATATTATAGAGACTGTGAAAATGACCAGACTAACCTTATCAAAAATAAGTAAAGTAAATATTACAGACTGTGAAAATAACCATACAACCCTTACTGGAAATAAGTGCAATAAATATTATGGAGACCGTCAAAATGACCAGACTATCCTTATCGGAAATAAGTAAAGTGAATATTACAGACGGTGAAAATGACCATACTACCCTTACTGGAAATAAGTGAAATAAATATTATGGAGACTGTGAAAATGAACAGACCACCCTTATCGGATATGAGTAAAGTAAATATTACATTCTGCTAAAATGACCATTTTACCCTTAAGGGAAATAAGTGCAATAAATGTTATGGAGACTGTCAAAATGACCAAACTACCCTTATGGAAATAAGTGCAATAAATATCACACAGGCAGTGAAAATGACCATACTACCCTTACTGGAAATTAGTGAAATAAATATTATGGAGATTGTGAAAATGACCAGACTACCCTTATAAAACTAAGTAAAGTAAATATTACAGACTGTGCAAATGATTATTTTACCCTTAATGGAAATAAGTTTAATAAATATTATAGAGACTGTCAAAATGACCAGACTAACCTTATCGGAAATAAGTAAAGTGAATATTATAGATAGTGAAAATGACCATGCTACCCTTACTGGAAATAAGTGCAATAAATATTATGGAGACTGTGAAAATGACCAGACCACCTTTTTCGGATATGAGTAAAGTAAATATTACAGTCTGTGAAAATTACCATTTTACCCTAAGGGGAAATAACTGCAATAAATGTTATGGCGACTGTAAAAATGACTAGACTATACTTATCGGATATAAGTAAAGTAAATAACACTGACAGTGAAAATGACCAAAATACCCTTACTAGAAATTAGTGCAATAAAAATTATGGTGACAAAAAAAATGACCAGACTACCCTTATCGGAAATAAGTTAAGTAAATATTATAGACTGTTAAAATGGTCATTTTCACAGACTCCAAAATATTTACTGCACTTATTTCCAATGAAGGTAATATGGTCATTTTCACAATATGTAATATTTACTTATTTACGATAAGGATAGTCTAGTCATTTTCACAGTCTCCATAATATTTATTGCACTAATTTCCATTAAGGATAATATGGTCATTTTTCACATTTTGTAATATTTACTTTACTTATTTCCGATAAGGGTAGTCTGGTCAATTTCACAGTCTCCATAACATTTATTGCACTTATTTCCACTCAGGTAAAATGGTCATTTTCACAGACTATAATATTTACTTTACTTATTTTGGATAAGGGCAGTTCAATCATTTTTATAGTCTCCATGATATTTGTTGCAATAACTTCTAGTAAGGGTAATATGGTCATTTTCACAGTCTGAAATATTAACTTTACTTATTTTTAATAAGGGTAGTCTGGTCATTTTCACAGTATTGCACTAATTTCTATTAAGCGTAATATGGTCATTTTCAGAGTATTGCACTAATTTATATTAAGCGTAATATGGTCATTTAATAAGGATAGTCTGGTCATTTTCAGAGTCTCCATAACATTTATTGCACTAGTTTCCATTAAGGGTAATATGGTCATTTTCATAGTTTGTAATATTTACTTTAGTTATTTCCGATATGGGTAGTTTGGTCATTTTCAACAGTTTCCATAACATTTATTAACCTTATTTCCAATAAGGGGAAAATGTTCATTTTCAAAGACTATAATATTTACTTGACTTATTTTTGATAAGGTCAGTTTGGTCATTTTATAATCTCCATGATGTTTATTGCATTAATTTCTAGTAAGGGTAATATGGTCATTTTCACAGTCTGTAATATTTACTTTACTTATTTCCGATAAGGGTAGTCTGGTCATTTTGACAGTCTTCATAATATTTATTGCATATGTTTCCACTAAGGGTAAAATGGTCATTTTCATAGTCTGTAATATTTACTTTACTTATTTTTGATAAGGGTAGTTTGATAATTTTCATAGTCTCCATAATATTTACTGCATTTATTTCTAGTAAGGGTAATATGGTCATTTTTACAGTCTGTAATATTTACTTTACTTATTTCTGATAAGGGTAGTCTGGTCATTTTCATAGTCTCCAGAATATTTATTACACTTATTTCCAGTAAGGGTAAAATAGTCATTTCCATATTATGTAGTATTTACTTTACTTATTTCTGATAAGGGTAGTTTGGCCATTTTCATAGTCTCCATGATATTTATTGCACTTATTTCTAGTAAGGGTAATATGGTCATTTTCATAGTAAGGGTAATATGGTCGCTTTTACAGTCTGTAATATTTACTTTACTTATTTCTGATAAGGGTAGTCTGGTCATTTTCATAGTCTCCAAATATTTATTGCAATTATTTCCAGTAAGGGTAAAATGGTCATTTTCACAGTCTGTAATATTTTCTTTACTTATTTCT
>NW_020651492.1:0-473 GCF_003573695.1 Papaver somniferum | reverse complement strand
TATTTAAAATATCTAATAATATACTAAAACTTGTAAATTTAAGAGGATGGTTCAATAGAATACACAAAAGTAAAGGTGACAACTTAGTTTCATTGTAGGCTTGTTATCAAAAACTCATAGTTCTCAAAGATTAACGAATTAATAGATGTCACTTGGAGCACTAGAAACTGTTTAGAACATCTAATAATATACTAAAACTGGTACATTTAAGAGGATGGTTCAAAAAAATACACAGAAGTATAGGTGACAACTTAGTTTCGTAGTAGCTTGTTATGAAAAACTCATAGTTCTTTAAGATGAATAAATTAATAATATCATTTGGACCGTTAGAAACTTTTTAAAACATCTAATAATATACTAAAACTGGTAAATTTAATAGGATGGTTCAAAAGAATACACAGAAGTAAAGGTGACAGCTTAGTTTCTTAGTAGGCTTGTTATGAAAAACTCATAGTTCGTGAAGATTAAAGAAT
>NW_020651491.1:0-6108 GCF_003573695.1 Papaver somniferum | reverse complement strand
AGTTATTAATTTTCCATAACTATTTAATTATTCATAATTGTTATTTTTATTGTTATATATCCTTAATGAGATTTTAGTTAAGTTAAGTTTAATATGATACTAATTAATAAGCGATAACATTATTTTATTTACATTATTATTACTTTTATTATCATCTATAATTACTATTATCATATTTTATTATCAACATTAATGGTCAAGGTTTTATTTCAACTACTCTTACAAATATTAATGAGTCACAAAAATTTCATTTACATTTATGTAATTATAAATTGTTTACAATATGTATAAGTCAAAATATTCAATAAGTTTCTATGTGACATTCAAAATAATACTAAACTCACTAATTTTAGTATTGAATTATGTACGTGTCCATACTTTTTAAATTAATTATTCTCAAATCCCTATTAGCTAAAGTTGCTGGTGTACCCTACAATTTTTACTTCATACATAAGAAAACAACCAAACAAACAAATCAATCAATCAAATAAATTTTTAATTGTTGATAGCTTTTAGTTATTAAGATTTACCTCACATCCCAACCCAGTTCTTAACTAATCTAGTTCACTAACAAGCACTGGCTATTCCTATTGTTTCCCATATAATATCTAATAATGAGCTCTGATACCAACATAGTAGCGCCCCCTAAGCTAGCAGCTGACTAATCTAAGAGATTAACTAAATAAGAGGCACTAAAAACTAAATCATTTACTTAAACATTCGATTAAGAAATCTGCTACAAAAACTTAACCCAAAACTAGCCCCGCTCAAAAATATATACATATACAAGGATTCCTCTCAAATGATACATATACAATTGTCATTTTTTTTACAAATAATTATACATCATAATAATTATACCAGAAGTTAACTAACGAACGAAATCAACACTTGAAGCTTTCGCTGCGCAATTCTGATCTGTCTCTGAAACTGAAAGTGAGAATGGGTGAGCACATCATCCCTAAAAGGGTTGCCCCGCAGGAATAACAATTAACTTTCATGCAATCATTTGAAATGATTTGAAAAGAATTCTTGTTTTCCCTAAATACTAAACACAACCAATTCCACAAAAGTAAACAATCACGTATATGGAACTAACTCCTTCTTCAAACAATGTATAATATTCGTGCTAACCACACTCAATAGCTATTATATCACCAAGACCATGATGTCCCATTCTAAGCAATAAAAGCTGAATTCATGTAGATATAAATAAAGGAGCAGTGTCCTATATACCACAGATGAAAATTCTCATTTCCCGAACAATTCATACAGACAAACAAAGCATTACAATTCCTTTCCAAGACCATGGAAAGATTAAAACAGAACTTTCGGAATTTAAATTAAACAATGCATTGAAAGCACAACCATATAATGCATTAATTTGATAAACATAGATTCATATAAAAGAAAACAACAATAATCACAAAAGAGTTAAACGTATTCCCACCTCTTTTAATGACAAACCACGCTTACCTCAAGATCCAATGGTTTGTCCTTTGAATCAATCGTTGTTAATATAGTCTAACTGTTAATCACACAAGAACTCTAAGAATCTAGTCAAGAGGCTCACATAAGGCCCATAACATAATTCATTGGTCAACTCGGTCAAAGAAGATAATTCAGTCAAGGTCCACTGAGTCAAAACGATACATCTCAGTCAGAAACTGAGTCATCTAAACTAATTAGTCATACATTTGAGTGGGTGACAGAACACATGAAATCAATAGCACAAGCCACTGATACAAACACCACTCTAACACTAATCCAATCTGATTCTATTCATTTAATCAATACACAAATTATTCATTGTAAAAGAATTCTACAAATTCAATACACAATCGAAATTTAAGCTTTACCTGCAGTTGCAGTAATAAGCCACACTCTTTCTACACACACAAACCAATAGTTCCAACCATAATATAGACTACTACTTCAACATAACTCTAACACAAAAAACTTCATCATTAACCATTGCCCATCCTTTAAAGTTCAAACATATGCATCACTAATTTCATCACAACAAAAATCACATTACAGGGCTATCATATTCATAAACACATCACTATTCTCATAACCCTGGAATATCACTAATTCAATCCATCACTCACACTTCAATCTCTGCATGCACAATCTATTAACCACACCTGTAGCTGTATTGCCATGGCATCGACACACCTGCCACATCTTAGCACTTATCCAGAACTTTAACCCTTTCGGAATTCCACTTTAACAACCCTGTATTCCTATCCACAACAACATCATCTGTAATTCTAACACTATATTTCAAATCATTGTTCCATATTCAAATTCCACAGATACCAATCACATCCCAGACATATAACATTCTCAATTACCATTTAACATACAGACCTAATCTATATCTGCAGATTCACATATCTCATAAATAATCTTTCAAACGAAAAAGCATAACCCTTGTCTTTACTAGCTTCTTATTGAAAGAAAATTACCTCAAGATGATCATTCAAGTGACTGAACTAAATTCTTCTTTCAAATTATCTTCCCAAGAACCCTAATCTTTCGATTCATCGCCAAAACTACTCTACTGCGTCAATCTAACAGCAACCCTTCAATTCTTTATCTATCAATTCCATGCAAGTCTAAAATCGAATCCAGAACCCCAATTTAATCAATTGATCAATACCCATCTCAAATCTTTCTCCCAGCTCTCAAATTCATCTTCTCTAATCGTACTTCTGAATTATAAAATTCATCTTCTAATTCTCTTCTGCAACTCTCCTGAAACCCTAATTTAAGTCTCGAATCATTTATCTCTCAATTTGAGTACTGTACTTCGATTCACTTCTTAAAACACCACACCCATCTAATAATTCCGTCTAATTCCTCTTAGTCGTAACTCAAATCGAACCCCAACTCAATTCTCTGAGAAACCCTAACTTCACTAATTTACTTCCTCCTTCGATTTTGAATCAACAACAAACACCACCGCAATCACCACTGATTACTGCATAATCTTCTCCACCCTCTGTTGATCACAAAACTCGATTTAATCTCTCAAATCTCTATTGGATATAGAACTGGGATGAAGGAAAAGAAGAAAGAAGAAACAAAGAGAAAGAAAGAAAGAAGAAAAGAAGGGTCATTTACACATATGTCCCAGTTTCTTAAGTTGTTTACAAAATAATCCCGTTTTTTTCAAAACTTACAAATTAATCTCGTTACAAAGATTTCCATCCAGTTACAAGTTAACTGGTGTTAACTGACATGTGGCAGATTTAGGATGACCTGAGATGCCCAATATACCCTTCAGTTAAACTTGTTTCCTCATTTCTTCAGGAGGATCTCATCGACAAACTTTGTCTTCTTCACCTGTTAAAATCCAGATAGAAAAACCATAAAATCGTAAAAAAAGAGCAAGGCAAGCTAACGACACTAACACTACCATTTATTGATAACATTGAATCAAATATCCAATACTCAAAACATCCAAAAACAATATCTATGGAAGATAGCTAATATCCAAACAAAGTAAAAGCTAATCTAAAACATAACCAAATAAACAGAGCAAATGCATGAAGTTTTATATGTCTCACTTGAAAGCAAACAAAAGACATCCTAGCCAAAACTAGTTTCAAGTAAATCTTCTTGGCTTCTTCGTTGCAGGCATAGAACCACCAGCACTTCCAGCTTGTGATGATGATTGGGATTGAAATTCCAATCCGCCTTCTTCAGATGTAGACCCATTTCTCTTTGTATTAGAGCCAATTGCACCACCAGGACAAGTTGTCTTGTTGTGACCAGGCAGCTTGCATTTGCTGCAGCACCTGACTTTCTTCTCGGATAGGGTCTTATTATAGGCCTTCCTTCTGTTCTTCCTAGGCCGGCCCGGTTTCCTAATGAGCAATGGAGGAACAATAATTGTTCTTGGCTGTATAAGAGAATAACAAAGGAAGTTAATATTGCATAATACTAAAAATGATTACTTAGCCGCCGTAAAAATTAAACATCCTAAATATCTACACTATATATGTTACTGCAGGGTCTGGAATCCGGCTTCCAAACACTAAAATCCATTAAGTAGCTAGGTACAGGGTTCATACAAGAACTGAGAAGAATTGAGTTCAGATATTTCACAGAGTACTTTGAATTCATGTATCACAATTGTACTTTTAAGTAGATACACACGGATATTTAAGGTAAACCTAATAATGTAATGTAAAAGGTTGTCTAAGTTCATAGTGCAAACATAAATCAGATCCAATTAAGGACAAGTAAACATGAATAGTTGAGAGTTAGTAAAAAACCTCATCCCAGTCCTCAGGCCCTTCCAATGGCACCATATCAGGGGAATAGGTGGTCCTGTAGTTATCCACTGAGTAGTATCTGGCACAATACCTATAAAAATGCACACAAGAAAAACAAACAGGTTTAACATTTCAGATATTGGTAATAAAGAAATAATCATAGATAAAATTACATGTGTTCTGCACACTTACTCAACCCAATTGGGCCTGATTTGCTGCAGAGCACAGACTGCATGTTGACAGGGGAAACCCCTCAGCTGCCATTGCATGCAGCTGCAAGTATGTTTCTCAAGGTCAACAATGAATATTGTATTATGTATGCTTGTGACTTCATAAAGCTTGCCAGCAACCGCTCCTTCTACCTTATATTCCCCTGTTTTCTTAAACATCTTCTTCAATAATTTTTTGGCAGTAGGAACCAAATCCCCAGAATCCCATCCAACACAAGCATTTCTTCTCTTGTAAAACAGCCCCATCACTAGCTGTCCATACATCAAAACTAGCTTGCAGACAGGTTTCTCCCTAATGTTGGTTATCATATTATTGAAACTTTCAGAAAAGTTGTTACTCAAGTGTTCACAAGCGCTCTTGTGGTCAAAAAAGGCCCTGCACCAGCGTTTAGGATCCTCGCCCATCAAATACTGACAAGCACTAACATTCTCTGACATCATACTATCCATGTGTGCCTACAGTTGAAACATATTTAGTGTTACAAGAATTTTACTTTCTAAGAATAAAAAATGTCACTCATTTCATTTACGGACTAAAACAAACCTGAAAGTGTTTAGGCTTATAAGCTCTAGCAGCATTCCAGAATAGTGTGTGTACTTTAGATCCCTTGTAGTGCATTTTGAAGTTTGCATACATGTGCCTGCCATGAATATAGAACATACTTTATGTATTTTGTAACAATAAAATGATCAGGTTGGAGGTTAGTTTGTAACCTGAAGCAGAACCTATATGGTGAAGTAGGGAACAACTTTTGGACAGCGTCTCTCAAACCCTTCTGTCTATCAGATATGAAGTTGATTGGCTCAACGGGATGATCAGCCAATCTATGCTTGAGATTATTCAAGAACAAGAACCAGTTCTCCGCACACTCGTTTCTACAAACCATGATACCCAAAGGAACCAATCCATTCTGCCCATCAAGAGCAGTGGCAGATAGTAGACAACCACCATACTTTCCCTTCAGGTGACAACCATCCAGCCCAACCACATTTCTACAACCATTTATAAAACCCCTCATTGGGGCATCAAAAGATATGGTCACAGATTCAAATCGATTGTCTCTGCACGAAGAAACAAGGAAAGTTTCAAAACTGGAACTCAAACTAATCAATTTTACGAACAATTAAAGAAATAATATTACCTTCCGTAAGTGAAAGTAGCAATTGATCCGGGATTAGTCCTTTTGATCATTTCACACAGACTTGGTATGAGTCTAAAACTCTCATCAAAGCTTCCGTTTATCCTCTCCAACACATTGTTTCTAGCCTTCCATGCAACGTGATACGGGATCAAGGTGTTGTGGCTTGTCCAAAACTCGGCAGCAATCTCAGAAGGTTTAGGTACATTCTTTCCATGTGACTCCCTTAGCTTGTTAATCACATGTTGAGCTACAAATTCTGGATTTGCACATGAATTCCTCCCATAAGGATCCCCAATACAAGTGTGGTGCAAGTGGAAATCTCTTATGCTCCAAGTCGCCTCACCAGGGATCCTCCTTGCAGATATATACCACGGACATAGAATGGGCTCTCCAAAGCCTTTACACACAGCCTTGATTCTAATATTATCACTCTTACTAAACCTGCATTCT
>NW_020651490.1:0-1588 GCF_003573695.1 Papaver somniferum | reverse complement strand
AGCACGATTAGAGTATAACTTACTTCAACACATTCTTTTACGTTTCAATTAATTTGCCCCACTTTCTCTCTTGACTTCTACTTTACATTTCAATTAATTTGCCTCACTTTCTCTCTTGACCTCTACTCTATTACGAGTTGAACTCATTGAACCAAATACAAAAATACTAACAAGTTCTACAGCAGTGTTGGAACAAATCTCAACATGATTCTGCTTCAGCGTTGCAATCACATACAAAGCACTATCGAATATGCAAGTTCTTTTTCCTGTGCATAACGTTTTATTGTGACGATTCAGCAATTATGGTTCTTTAATATACGAGCCATAATTAGAGAAATAAATTATGAACATGAACAAACTTGCAGTCTCTCAAGTACCAACGCTTCGAAATGACCGGATCAGATTACATGACTCAGGAGACCAGGAGACCAGATAGGATACTACACGCTACCATTACGACAAACAAATAATCTTCTTCCTCTATTGCTAGTTCTTCAGCAGAATAGCTGACCACGCTTTTGTTAAATAAGGTCTAACAGCATGATATTGTAACTCGATTTTTTCAGACTGACTGTACATATTAAAGATATCTTCGTTATGATGCTTATAAAATAGCTGATTATGGACCCCACATACAACAACTAGATAAGGCATAAATTCTGAGCATGCAGCAAGCCAATTATAGGAGCATTGACAGAAAGATATCTTTTTATGCAACTACAGGAGGTCCAAAACTACAAATAGAATGGCATCTAACCTGATTATTAGGCATCATACTTATTTAGACTGAAAAATCATTTTACATTAAAAGCCTTCAAACACCAAGTATCATTATTGCATACGAACTTGTGTTTGTCAGATTTTCAGCTACTGAATCGTTATAACTTAACCATAACTATGCTTACGCTGAAAACAGAATTACTCTTAGTATTATTATGCTCTACAATTGAACTGTTCAGATAGCATCATACACATTATAAATAGGTACTGCTATACTGATGATAGAATTAGTAGGAAGAAACAGAAAGATCGGCTTACGAGGGAGAATTAAGAATTTTCGTACAACATTCAGAGTGTTGGTTCCAGAATTACAAATGACACGGATGGTCTATTGTTTGTTCTACATCAGTGTTGAACATGAATCTGCTTATCTCTGATATTATGAACTACTCACCTACATGCAATTCTGTTTATAAATTGACACTTGTAATCCAATCTTCTATTCACTCCAATATAATTTTATTGATTTTCTTAAAACTGACAATCTCTGCACCAGAAATTACAAAACTGATCATCAACAATACTGTTCTCCATTTTGTTTCTCATAAGATCTCCTTCAAACTCTAAGGTATCTCTTTAAGCAACGAGGACCATGACTAAAACTAACTGTACAAATTTAACAAACCTTGATAATGGTGTTTATGACAATAGCTCTTAATGATAACAAAAAGATACAGCAAAAATTACTCCAAACTGAGTATGCAGCAAAGCAATTCAAGGAGCATTGAGATAAAATTTTACAACTCATAGAGCCGGTACCATCTAAAAAAAGAGGCTAATGGATATCAATCGGTGTATATATATATAT
>NW_020651489.1:0-588 GCF_003573695.1 Papaver somniferum | reverse complement strand
GAAATACCAAATGCGTATAATCTAAGTCTATATAGCAAAACGATTTTTTCTCAAGATAGGAGATAAATCGACTTTTGAGTGATAGATAAGTTCAAGTCTCCACATACCTTTTAGTCGATGAAGTTACACCGGTTCCTTGAGTATTCATTCGTATTGTATGATGATCGCCATGGAGTTCTTGATCTCAACTACACTTTCTATCCTAGTCTGAGACCTTATCTATAGTAGACTAGAAATCAAGAATTATAATTTCGATCACTAACATTGACAAACATGCTTGAGATAGCAACGCATGCGAGTTCGACCGAGCGATGCTCTAACAAATAATCAAAACCAATCTTTTGGTTACGGTTAACACCCTACACAAACTTTGGTTATTTCCATACATATCAACCACCTTATGACTTTATAGTGAATACAACAACGTAACTTTATATAATTATCCAATGCCTAAGAACATGACGCATGCAAAGTGTTCGAATTAATCCAACAACCATATTTGGAAGGGTCGTTGGGCATTAAAGAGGCGAACATAGTGGTCAGGCAAGTACTGATAGTGACAGATAAAGTGAGGATACCAAGAGATGG
>NW_020651488.1:0-420 GCF_003573695.1 Papaver somniferum | reverse complement strand
GAGAGGTTCCTTTTATATCCTCTTTCTTTCTCCACCGATTTGTTGTATTTAGGTCACGCCCAAAAATCAGTCTCTGGCACAACCCATGAGTGAAGCCCAATCGAAACAGGTCCAAGTCCCTCTCTGGATCGAAACGGGCCAGGTGAGTCGAATCGGATCACCGAGTTAACTCGTTGTAGTGCAAAATCCAGCAGAGTTTCCTCTGCTTTATAGAAAAATCTTCAGGCTGCATTCAGGCCTTTCAATAATTCATCCTTACATGTGCCCAGCTATCAGCAGCTAACTCACAAACCAACTCCTTCATTCCCTTTACTTCATTTCAATTGCAACAGCCACAAACACAGAGCAAATACCCATTGCATCACCACCTAACTCAGCTGCATCACCACAAACTGCATCAAACTTTCAGTACTGCAGTTG
>NW_020651487.1:0-485 GCF_003573695.1 Papaver somniferum | reverse complement strand
GATTTGAGTAAATCACTCCTATTTTGGGAGCATATCTTTTTAAAGAATAAAAACAAACTAAATGGTTAGGATTTACTTACGAGAAAAACTATTCTTCCTCCGATTTAATTGGATCTTATTCATACTTGTATTTAGTCTTACTCCGGTAATCCTTGTCTTTCTCTTGCCCGATTTCTCGGAATTGCATTTTTACGGTATGTTCTTGTTACTTTGTATTCTCTAAATTTCGATCAAAACTCATTGTAACCTCGAATTTTCATTAATGAAAAGGTTCCTTTTTAAAAAAAAAAAAAAAATTGTGTGCAAAAATCCACTACACATTATCACATGATCAAATTTTCCATGTCACTGTTTACGTGCTTATTTTATAAACCATACAAAATTTTGTTCAACATACAAACTTTGTCATCATAACTCTTCACTACAAAGTCCTCAGGTTTTTCTATGTAAATTTCTTTATCTAATACACGATTTTAGAAAAGCTG
>NW_020651486.1:0-394 GCF_003573695.1 Papaver somniferum | reverse complement strand
AAGAATAATAAGTAGACCAAGCACAAGCAACTATAATAATACGATAAAGATAAATCAACTCACAAGATACAAGATTTATAGTGGTTCGACCAATACATACAACTTGTATATATTGTATACGTCCACTTTGAGCTGCACCGACTCAAATCCACTATGAATAAAAAAGATTACAAACTCGTGTGAATCCCAACAAACCCTTGGTTACACCGCAACAATTACCTGAGACAAAAACCTTGTCTCTTGTTCCTCACCAATATTCTCTCACAACGAAACCCTAACTTTAGCTCTAAAATCTATATAAGAAATCTCTCACCGATCTCTTAATCGTTTTCTATACAATACAATTCTACAAGGCTTAATTACCTATTTATATAGGTTACAAACTTGGTCACCA
>NW_020651485.1:0-2126 GCF_003573695.1 Papaver somniferum | reverse complement strand
GGTGTCCACGGTGTTTTCTAAAACTGTCGCAAATGGCAAAGCATAAATAAGAAAAGAATGTGGAATAAATTATGTTGTTGAACCGTGTACCATTAACTGGTCCAAACAAACTCAAATTGTGTCCATCATTGTGGAGTTCTTCTCTTGGTTCCATTAAACTAATGTTCTCATCCATATTTTCTAACCATGAATCGGAAAATCCAATTAGAATAACAGAAGAAAACAAGTCAGGAACTTCCAGTCCGAATTTTTTTGTTGTGGCTAAGAAAAGTGGCACATATTGTTGCGCCAAAGCCCGCGGAAGCGTTAGGTTTTCTCTACTACGAGGTATCTCAATATCACTAAGAACACAATCACATACACAAGAAGAACAAGTATTTAACGAGGTTTAATCCTGGGGAAGGAATAAGCAATTTTATATATCACCGTATAGGTTGGAATATACAAAGCATTTGGACGAGAAGATGAGAACTCTTACTTAGTTCTGGTGTATTCTCTAGTTCTCTATATGGATATTTATACACATCAATAGGAGTGGACACATTCATTAACAAGGAATACTTTCCTACAAGTATAGGGTTTCCTATTAGCTCTAAGAACAAACCTCTTAAGCTTCTATACTTAGGACACAAGTACTTGGTTTCCTTAACCAACTAGATTTCCTAATCTAGTCCTTGACCATCCTAATATAGTCCTTAACCAACTAGATTTCCTCAAGCAATCTTCAGAAAAATACCTTCACTTCAACTTCAATATGAGTAACCCGTATCCAAGAGCGTCTCCTTGCTCTAATACCAATTGTTGCGCCAAAGCCTGCGGAAGCGTTAGGTTTGCACTACTATGAGGTATCTCAATATCGCCAAGAACACAATCACATACACAAGAAGAACAAATATTTAACGAGGTTTATTCCTCGGGATGAAATAAGCAATTTTATATATCACCGTATAGGTTGGAATATACAAAGCATTTAGACGAGAAGAAGAGAACTCTTACTTAGTTCTGGTGTGTATTCTCTAGTTCTCTCTATGGCTATTTATACACATCAATAGGAGTGGACACATTCCTTAACAAGGAACACTTTCCTACAAGTATAGGGTTTCCTAATCTTAGCTCTAAGAACAAACCTCTTAAGCTTCTATACTTAGGACACAAGTACTTGGTTTCCTTAACCAATTAGATTTCCTAATCTAGTCCTTGACCATCCTACCAACACATATTGCCAATCATTACCGGACCTGAATATTTTCACCAACTTAGAGATGTTTCCCACAAGCGCCCTAACAAATTTAGTGCCTCCATAGATTGCAGCAAGTTGCAACATCTTATACTCATTACCCGAGAACCAAGTTTGAACCAAAAATTCTTGGTACTTATCACAACTATATGTGCTAAGTGTAACGTAGCATCCATAGTAAAAATTCCAAAGCTCATTCATATCAATCTTATGACCCACGACGAACAAAACCTTTCGTAAACGTTTGGAGTCATCTGTCCTCCATGCAGCGATATTTTCTGGGAAGCATATATTTTGGACGGTCTTGACCAAGGAAAACTTCAGAGCCATACTTGATGAAAACATTGTCTGCCCTGCCATGCGATTCATTCTTACTAATTCCAAGGTTAATATGACCAGCAAACAAAGATACATCAAACTCCACCAGGCATGTCACCTTACGAACACAAGAGAAGAGATATCCTCCTCGACCTTTTCTCCCAAGGTTAGTATGTACACAACAACTCCAGGAAACTGTATATACTTACTCTTACCGATAACATCAAATTTCTCATAGCGAAAGCTCGTCCAAAACAACTTTGTGTCAGCACTGTAACTATCAAATGGTGTTAATAACTCTGGCTCAAAATGAGATGAATGAAAGCCATATGAAACTGCAGAAATTATATGTGCATCTGTCCACAGTGTCGTATAGTTTCTTGATCCAACGAAAGTTGATGACTGTGATATCACTTTTCCTCTTTCGTAGTAATTACCAACGTTATCACCTTCATTGCATGTCTTCTGAGGTGACCAAGTAATTGAACCATAGCAATACCAAACTTGTCAAGAGCATGACCAAGTAACTTATCATAAAGAACATGCATGTTTCCACTAAGTAGAAGAAGTA
>NW_020651484.1:0-579 GCF_003573695.1 Papaver somniferum | reverse complement strand
TTCTAGCCTGCCTATGTTCCAGGGCATACATAAATGGAATAGAAGGAGAAGAAGCTTGCTAATGAGCACTAAATTCCTCCATTTCTCAATTAGCTCGATTTACAAGAATTATAACCTAAACTTCCACCACTAACAGTGAACATACTTAACATGAATTACACAAGACAATAGAACATGGACTAGACATTTAAAACAAAATCACAGGGACTGAAATGAAACATGAACTGGAATTAAACATAACCAAGCATGGAACTAGAAATTACCAAACATTAAAATTAAACTAACATAAACCTAATTGCACTAACAGTTGAAAATTAAATCAAAATTAAACTTGCTAAACACAAAATTAAAACCTAAATTGAACTGTTGGAATTGAAATTGACATTAAAACAAACTTAATTGTAACTGAAATAGAAACTGGACTTGGAATTTGAAATTAGAAATTAGAAGTGAACCTAACCCAAATTGGGTGGTTACTTGGCTAGTCCAAGAACAGTTTTCTTCAACACCCCAGCGCTCAATTTATAGTTCTACACATTTTCCCCAAACTCCCCCCCCCCCCCCCCCCCCCCCCCCCCC
>NW_020651483.1:0-591 GCF_003573695.1 Papaver somniferum | reverse complement strand
TATGCCAAACTGCCAAACTCATATGTCTATATGCCAGTCCTGGCAAATAGGCATACACGATAGAATTTGTATCGAGCGATAGAGACTCCATCGCTCGATGGTCTTTTCATCGAGCGATGGTCAGACCATCTCCAGCGATAGTCAGACTATCTCCAAGTAATTTTATATATATATAATCTCTCCTTCTCTCCTACTTTTTCACTTTTCTAATATATTTTTATATCTATAGGTCCCACTTAATATATTATAATACTAAACTTTTTATAAATATCCCACCACATAAATATAAATATATATTTTATTCATTAGGATTCCACTCAACACAATTAAATACATGATTTTAGTCAAATTTGCCATATCTACCATAGTGGAAAAACTTATTTGCCATGCCACATGACATGCCAAACTTCATTTTTTTAGCATGTGAATGGGAATAGGCCTAACACATGTTTCCCCGAGAAAGAGTTTTTTCTCTTGGATAACTGTGAAGATTTCCAAACGACCCAAAATAAATTAACCTCAAGAATTTTGAATTTTCATGGCCCTAGAAAGATGAAAATATATTCCTTAGAGAATGGAAAGCCGTTGAAC
>NW_020651482.1:0-550 GCF_003573695.1 Papaver somniferum | reverse complement strand
TTTATTGATATTTGTTTTAGTTGCTTAAGAAAATCAACCATCAAGTAAAGTGTGGTGGCCCAAAGATCAAATACAACAGTCAATAATAAAAAGTTTCAACAACAAGATTTAAGTTCAAGATTCTTTTCAAGAGATTGTTCAGGTTGTATACCACAATTTTCTCCGTGTCCAACTTAATTGGAATATATGACATATATATTGAAGGGACCGAGGTGATCATGTGCACATGAATAAAACATTAGATATTTAGAAAAGTGTAATCTTTTAGATTCTAATAAGTATATTTTAATATTTATAAGGATTACATTTTTCATCTTTTCAACTCAAGTGCAAATGTAATTGTAATTCTAATATCAGAATATTCAAATTCTGATGATCAATATAACTCACCCTTATGGGATTCTCCGTGGACGTAGGTATAGATGACCGAACCACGTAAACATTGTTTCAATTATGATTTTGGTATGTAGATTTTATATTTTGATTTTTTTAAATCATTGATTAATTTTATATTATTAGTTAGATCAATGATGTCCATGTCATTTTTGAT
>NW_020651481.1:0-332 GCF_003573695.1 Papaver somniferum | reverse complement strand
GGTGGGAAACTAGATACTGTTCCACACAGTACTGTGCTAAGATCTTGTCATTTCGATGACACCTTTCAACTTGTGAACCTTAGGGATTCCTGGGTGGTAGTATGGGATGCCATCTAGGATACTGATCGAGATATCCTCTTGGCACTGGCCAATAGATTCTTGGTATTGTTGTGGGCAATTTTGGATTCCTGGGCAGGCGGTATGAGACGGTTGCTCAGAAGTTCTAAATTCTTGTTCACGATATCTTGAAGAAACCCGTGTTTCTGAGCATCTGGTATGGGACTTTTGCTCAGGAAATCCAAACTGAAGAGTTTGTCCACAATAGTTTTTGT
>NW_020651480.1:0-1973 GCF_003573695.1 Papaver somniferum | reverse complement strand
GGCCGAGCGTATACTTGGTACAACAACATTGTGCCAGGAAGCATAGCTAATTGGGGAGAAACGATTAATGCCTTCTACAGGAAATACTTCTTTGTTTCTGAGCAGATTACTCTTTATGACTTAGGAAGGATGGCTCAGAAGAACACTGAAAATTTGAACGAATATGTGAAGAGGTTAAGAATCAAGGCTTTGGATTGTCATGATGCTAATGTTACTGAGCAACAACTGGTGGATTTATGCATCAACGGGATGATCCCAGTCTATAGAGCCTTGCTGGAAAATCTTCGGTTTTAGACTTTATCAGAACTTCATGAAGCGTCCAAGCGATCAGCAACTACTGCTTCAGCCTTGCTAGAAAGAACGAAAAATGTCAAAGTCGAGGAGCCGAGAGACACTCGAAACAGCACCACCAGGCGTTTAATCAACAAGAAGTACAATGTTAAAGCTTCCATGAATGTTTTTGAAGGGAGCAAGAGAAAAGCTGAAGCACAACAACATAAAAATGCTCCTCCAACGTCCCACCCTCCAAAAGCGCCAAGGAAGCACAATCAGAATGGATATGGCTGCAGCTGTTAATGAGAACTTAGGTTTTCTTGTTAATGACAAAGCATTTCCAGGAATTATGGAAACCGAATTTGGAATTTATTGCATATTTGTATAATATTTTCAGTTTTGGAAATTCCTTGGTGTCCAAACTTCCTTGGTCTATGAATATCAAAGTTTGCATTTCGAGAAAACTAATCCTCAGAGCCAGCAAAACTACCTAGTTGTGTTGTTACTGGTGTGTTGATGGTGGATTTTCAACAGACGTCAAAATCGTAAAACCATGATACTGCATTTTTCTTACACGGCTTCAGGAACGCATGTGACGGTTCATATTTTACGAGCCATGATGCATATGTCACTCGAAAGGCCTCCCCAGAGCGTTCGATGCTGCTCATTTCATCATGACCTCTATGTAGAATAACATAATTGGACGGTTCTCCGTATGATTGAGAACTTAACGCCTTCAGGACATTGTGATACTCATTGTTCCCTGACTACATAGAGAGACCCCCTCTACATAGAAGAACGATTGGGATGTTATCCGTATGATTGAGAGCTTAACTCCTTCAGGGTATCGGTGACACTCACTGTTCCCTGACTATGTAGAGAGACCGTGTATAGATTCAGGCGGTTCTCCATACATAATTTTTGAGAGGTCTAAACGCCTTCAGGGCATCGAAAACACTCGATGTTCCCTGACTATGCACCTTTCAGGACGGGTATGACGCTTTAACTGACTAATATCCCTTCTGCAATAGATTAATTCTACCGTGACATTCACCACTAAGTTCCTAAAAGATAATCTATTTTATCTCATTACTCCGATTTCATGATCGAATCCACCGCTGATCTCATGGAATGGTAATAGATAATCTCATTACTACGATTTCATGATCGAATCCACGGCTGATCTCATGGAATGGTAATAAATAATTTTATTACTCCGATATGTAGTCGAATCCACGATCCTATGGGATGGTAATGCTCATTTTATTATTCTGAATCCACGTCCGATCTTATGGATTGATAATAAATAACTACTCACTCTTTCATGAATCATTCTCCACGGAGTTTCATAAATTAGTAATAAATACTCAACAACCGGGCATCTGGACCATCCTGAGTAAGCCCCAAGAAAATGGTGCAAGTGTACTCGACAATGATGCACGACCGAGCACCCGAATGCACGAACGAGCATTCGAAAATATGGACAAACAAGGAATCCTACACAAAATAGGAGAGAGAAAATAATATTAAGATAATAAAAATGGCGCCTAGGGGACCGGGACCACCGGCTGGCCAGTCATACCGCCGTGGCCGGTCCCCCACACTTTTTTCCTTTATTTTAAATTATTTTATTATTTTCATGAACTCATGAAAACTCCTTCATTCTAGCAATTTTTCTTGTTTTAGCAAAACTCATGGTT
>NW_020651479.1:0-1072 GCF_003573695.1 Papaver somniferum | reverse complement strand
TTTATTTTGAAACTAGTAAGATTTTTTTTTAATATTTCTGTTACACCATTAATAAGAATTCCTTCAGCAAACCACATAGTAAGGTATTGGAATATATAATTGTTGAAGCTTAACTGGAAATGAAAGAGCACAAATTTGAGAAACAATAGTTTGGTCTTCAATGAGTGATTATTGGAGTATTAATTTTCGCGTAATAAAGTAGAGTCTATTTGTGGAAATCTTACGTCAGTTATCCACATGAAATAAAGAAAATAATGGATGAAGAACCTCATGATTTTGCTACAGAAGATTTCACCAAAAACATATCTTAATTTTAATAATTAAAGAGACTCCACTTGCGTCCTTGACTTGACGAAAAGATACAGAGTGTTTGTTGGTTGCATACACTGCTGGCAGCAACGGAGGCAGAGGAGGCTAAGGTTGTTGTAGCCCACCCAAAAACCTGTCAAAACTCGTTTTACTATGCTCTCTGCACATAAACTTCTACTTCGACTTTGATACTTGTACTTGGGTTTTAGACTTTTAGTAGAGGCACAGACTGAGGGAGAGAAGAAACACAGAGGTGAAGAAGGATGGAAATCGATTAGAATACACTATGTATTGATCATATTTTTTTCACCCATAGTTTGTGTAAAATTTATCTAACACTAGCAAATTCGCACACGCGATGCGCCTGCCGCTACATTCCAAGACATGTAAAATGTAACCACAACGATGCATTCACTTCTTCCAAACTGTATTGAGATTAAGATTCTCATTCAATAATAGTTCAACCAAGGGTATCCATTTACACACAAAAAAAACAAACAAACAATTGTATGCATTTTCTTTAAATGACACTGCCACAGGCAGGTGCAATGACACAAAATCAGAAAAAGAAGAGAGCTAATTTAACTGTCTTCACTTGTTTCAGAATTACCGTGCAATAACTTGTCAACTCAAAATAACCATATAAATAATTAATTCAAGGGCTTCCACAGAGATTGGACCGTTGACTGCCATCCATTTTGGTATCAATCACTATCAAAGTCGAGCTTGCTCAATGATTTTAGGGCTCTAAAGATTCTCCATT
>NW_020651478.1:0-1925 GCF_003573695.1 Papaver somniferum | reverse complement strand
GTTCTCTCAGGTGAATCCAAGCTTTTAGGAACATCTGGTAATTTCTGAACTGGTACGTTATTAGAGATAGTTTCGTCCATAATCAGATCGCTACAAACACAGACTTGTGAGGTCTTGAACGTGTTTGCCTTCTCTGATACCAATTTAAAAAGCGGGGGTCTAACAACACCACCCAATATTTCGCTTAGCAATATGTATGTACTAACTATGAAATACTTTCTAGAGAATCAACTAGACAGTTAGACTCAATCTAGATAAAAGTATATTAAGGAGTTAATATCTCTCTCTTGATTTGATTTACTCAAGCTAATAGAAATCAAACGAGTCCTAATCAAATATAAGGAATAACTCGGACGGTACCAAAGACCGATATCCGAGGATCAATCAATGAAAATCAACAACCAAAGGTTGGATTACTCTAATTGATGATCTAACGCACAACCTGTATTATTATAATTATAAATATAAAACAATATAATGCGGAAATTGAAATAACACAGACACCAGAAATTTTGTTAACGAGGAAACCGCAAATGCAGAAAAATCCCGAGACCTAGTCCAGATTGAACACACACTGTATTAAGCCGCTACAGACACTATCGTACTCCAAATTAACTTCGGTCTAGACTGTAGTTGAACCCCAATCAATCTCACACTGATCCAAGGTACAGTTATGCTCCTACGCCTCTGATCCCAGCTGGATACTGCGCACTTGATTCCCTTAGCTGATCTCACCCACAACTAAGAGTTGCCACGACCCAAAGTCGAACACTTTAATAAACAAATCTGTATCACACAAAAAAGTCTACGATAATAGATAAATCCGTCTCCCACGAATATACCTACGATTTTTGTTCCGTCTTTTGATAAATCATGGTGAACTGGAACCAATCAATAATACCAGACTTATATTCCCGAAGAACAACTTAGTATTATCAATCACCTCACAATAATCTTAATCGGCGCAGCGAAAAAAGATATTGCGGAATCACAAACGATGAGACGAAGTTTGTTTGTGATTACTTTTTATCTTGCTTATCGGAGATAGAAATCTCAAGCTAATTATTAAAATTGTACTCGTACGATAGAAACAACAAGATCATATTACACAACTACGATAAAAGTAGTATCAGTCTGGCTTCACAATCCCAATGAAGTCTTTAAGTCGTTAACCTGGTTTAGAAGAAGAAACCAAAGGTTAAAGGAGAATCGACTTTAGCTTAGCACAACTATTATCACACAGAATGTGTGGGGGTTAGGTTTCGCAGTTGGTAGAGTTCTCCCTTATATACACTTTCAAATCAGGGGTTGCAATCAATGTTAACTTAGTAACAAAGCATTCAATATTCACCGTTAGATGAAAACCTGATTAGATTCAAGCTAATATTTCTCAACCGTTATATCGAAAACTTAGCTTGTCATACACAAATGAAATGTCCAATTTTGGGTTTATGAACCGTACCCAAATATTAACATTTGTTGGTTCAACAAGTCAACCAAAAGGTTAGTCATATGATTACTCTTATATCAACCTTCTTCTTCTTCACCATAACTAGTTCAAATGACTCAAATGAACTAGTTAGAGAGTTGTTCAATTGCAAGGAAATCTTGTGTAACTACACAAGACACAATTGAAGCAAAATCGGTATGATTCACTCGAATTGATTCATGAACTTTATAGCCATGGTTTGCAAAAGCATTCCTTAGTTTATTTAAACATTAGTTCAAGAATAACCGACTTTAGATATAACCTTCTCAAGTTCGCGGACTGGGTTCGCGGACTTAAGGTCATGGAAGGAGTACACAAACTCCAGCAGAAAATCTCGGGCCGAGAAGTTCCGCAAGTTCGCGGACTGAGTTCGCGGACTTGGCTCACGCCACTTCCATTTCTCTTGATCAACAAAGTTCGCAAACTTTGGTTCAAG
>NW_020651477.1:0-425 GCF_003573695.1 Papaver somniferum | reverse complement strand
CGAGAAAACTCCTCAACACTCACCACTGTGTTGCCAGGCAAACTTCCTCAACACATTTTTCCTCTTAGTGTTGAGACGAGAAAATTCCTCAACACTCATCACTGTGTTGCCAGGCAAACTGCCTCAACACATTTTTCCTCTTAATGTTGAGACGAGAAAATTCCTCAGCACTCACTACTGTGTTGCCAGGCAAACTGCCTCAACACATTTTTCCTCTTAGTGCTGAGACGAGAAAATTCCTCAACACTCACCACTGTGTTTCCAGGCAAACTTCCTCAAAACATTTTTCCTCTTAGTCTTGAGACGAGAAAATTCCTCAGCATTCACCACTGTGTTGCCAGGCAAACTGCCTCAACACATTTTTCCTCTTAGTGTTTGAGACGTGAAACTTCCTCAACACTCATCACTGTGTTGCCAGGCAAACT
>NW_020651476.1:0-577 GCF_003573695.1 Papaver somniferum | reverse complement strand
CTAGTAATTTCACTCAACAATCTTCAATTCCACCAGTACCAAATGAAGTTTTAGGTTCCTTTCCAGCAATAATTCGTTCTCACAGGTTTGATGAATCGAAGATGATGGAGGATGAAATTGTTTTCAATTCGAAATCAATTTCACTTGATTCAGGTGATTTGAGTTCAGTCGAAGGTAATTTTCAATCCAGTTATAAATATGATTCCTCTGTAACCGATGAATCTAGTGTTACTAATGAAGTTCAGGAACACAAGGAGAAATCGAATTTTCTGGATTATCAAGAGGGAAAACCGTTCAATTATGAACATAATTTTTTCAATGTTGATATGGATTATCAAGGTACAAACAGTGGTGTGAGGGACTGAAACATAAAAATCAGAATTCTAATGGTGCATTTAGACAGTTTGAAGGGTGGAAGTTCATTACAGATAATTACCTAAAACAAATACCATCATACTTCTTCAATTTTATCAGGTTGTACTCCTTTGCTCAATTAACTCAAACTTCTTCTATTAGTAGTGTTTCATCTAGTGTTAATTCTACTCGAATGATATTTGATAGAGGAAGAGAGTTCGAT
>NW_020651475.1:0-725 GCF_003573695.1 Papaver somniferum | reverse complement strand
CCCCCCCCCCCCCCCCCCCTCATATTTATAGTAGTTCTATATCTCTCTAATAATCAATTTGAAGCATTACCGAGTAGCATCAATGAAACATATCACTGTTCCAGTCTATTTTCAAATGATAATCTTGAATCACGATTTAAGTCATAAATAATAAATTGTTTTTAACCAAATTCATCAAGTATGAACAAATGTTCTTAAGCTTAGTCATACATATTTCGAGAATAATTAACAAGATAAACATGACTCGAATTTCTTTTTGTGCATGTAAAGTAAACTTTAGTCATGCGACATAGTCTCATAGATAGAAAGGTGAAAACTTGAGTAATAGGTGTTCAGTCTTCACTTACTTTTTGTTGATTAAGTTTCTCCAAAAGGTTTGGTTGATCTTTGCCTTCAAACGATAGAACGCAATTATGTCTGGTACTCAACTACACACTTTCATTCTTATCCGAGACTTGACTAAATGTAGACTATAAATCAATATATAGTTCTGATCAACTAAATTTGATAACAAGCTTGAGATATCAACACTTGCGAGTTAGACCGAATAATGCTCTAAGAATCCCCCCCTTTGTCAATTTTAGTGACAAAACTATCAATACATATGGGCTAAAAAATAAAGGTTCAAAACTTCGGAATCCATGATGCTTGATTTTCTTGGTTCTCAAACTCCTTGAATTCTTCGTTACGTCAAGTTGTCAATGATTCTGAACGTGTTCAACTCA
>NW_020651474.1:0-604 GCF_003573695.1 Papaver somniferum | reverse complement strand
TATAGAAATGCCATTTTTACTAGACATACTGCCTTAGAACATATTAATTGTGATTACAATACATTTTTCAAACTTTTTCTGTTAAAGATTAGTTTATCTAGTTTACAACTTAGTCTCAGAAATAAACTTCCGACTTATAACGAAGTGTGTAGACTTTTTTGAGTTAACGTATAAAATATTATCATATTTATGAACTGTTTCTTTTTGTGTTGGCTTTGTCTTTCTATTTGATTCAAGATAGATGAAATTTGTTAGGATTTGGATTAGTTCTTCTTGGTCTTTATTCCTTCTTCTATTGTGATATTAGACTTCCTTCATATTTTCTTGGATCAACGTACATAGAAATACAATTTTTACTAGACGTATTGCCTTAGAACATATTAACTGTAATTACAATACATTTTTCAAACTTTTTCTGTTAAAAATGAGTTTATCTAGTTTACAATTTAGTCTCAGAAATCAATTTCCGACTTATAACGAAGTGTGTAGACTTTTTTGTGTTAACGTAAATAAATTTCAACATTTTTATGAACTCTTTCTTTTTGTGTTGGCTTTTTATTTCTATTTGATTCAAGATAGATGAAATATGTTAGGATTTGGATTA
>NW_020651473.1:0-501 GCF_003573695.1 Papaver somniferum | reverse complement strand
TGAGTTTATCTAGTTTACAATTTAGTCTCAGAAATCAATTTCCGACTTATAACGAAGTGTGTAGGCTTTTTTGAGTTAACGTATATTAAATTCAACATTTTTGTGAACTCTTTCTTTTTGTGTTGGCTTTGTCTTTCTATTTGATTCAAGATAGATGAAATTTGTTAGGATTTGGATTAGTTTGGCATGGTCTTTCGTCCTTCTTCTATTGTGAAATTTGACTTCCTTCATATTTACTTGAATCAACGTACATAGAAATGCAATTTTTACTAGACGTATTGCCTTAGAACATATTAATTGTAATTACAATACATTTTTCAAACTTTTTCTGTTAAAGATGAGTTTATCTAGTTTAAAATTTAGTCTCAAAAATCAATTTCCAACTTATAACGAAATGTGTTGACTTTTTTGAGTTAACGTATATAAAATTCAATATTTTTATGAACTCTTTCTTTTTGTGTTGGCTTTGTTTTTCTATTGGATTCAAGATAGATGAAATTT
>NW_020651472.1:0-273 GCF_003573695.1 Papaver somniferum | reverse complement strand
TGTGTAGACTTTTTTGAGTTAATGTATATAAAATTCAACATTTTTATGAACTCTTTCTTTTTGTGTTGGCTTTGTCTTTCTATTTTATTCAAGATAGATGAAATTTGTTAGGATTTGGATTAGTTCTTCTTGGTATTTCATCCTTCTTCTATTGTGAAATTTGACTTCCTTCATATTTTCTTGAATCGACGTACATAGAAATGCAATTTTTACTAGACGTCTTAGAACATATTAATTGTAATTACAATACATTTTTCAAACTTTTTCTGTTAA
>NW_020651471.1:0-316 GCF_003573695.1 Papaver somniferum | reverse complement strand
CCAAAAATCAGTCCAAATGTACAGTTTAGTCCAGTTCGAGTCAACTAGGTACAGATTAGTCCAAAAATATGGAAAGTACACTAATAACCCTCATTATTTACTATTTAAGCCAAATATTTGCAATTTAGTCCATACTGACTCATGATGATGTCAGCAATTTTGAATAATATAAAAAATAATTAAAAATAATTTATCTTTTAAACCGTTTTTCCAAAATCGATAAACTTTATATATTTGGAAAGCATTTTTCGAGAGCTACAAAAAGAGTACCCATATAATTTTCATTTTTTAAAAAGACTACATAATTTTCATTTTT
>NW_020651470.1:0-287 GCF_003573695.1 Papaver somniferum | reverse complement strand
GTGTAGACTTTTTTGAGTTAACGTATATAAAATGCAACATTTTTATGAACTCTTTCTTTTTGTGTTGGCTTTGTCTTTCTATTTGATTCAAGATAGATGAAATTTGTTAGGATTTGGATTAGTTCTGTATGGTATTTTATCTTTCTTATATTGTGAAATTTGACTTCCTTCATATTTCTTGAAACAACGTACATAGAAATGCAATTTTTACTAGACGTATTGCCTTATAACATATTAATTGTAATTACAATACATTTTTCAAACTTTTTCTGTTAAAGATGAGTTTA
>NW_020651469.1:0-447 GCF_003573695.1 Papaver somniferum | reverse complement strand
AAGCTTTTGCGGCGAAATTGGCTAAAAAAGTGGTTTTTGCGCTCGTGGGAGAAAATTACTATACAGACTCTCACTTTGGATAAGGGGTAACCTAATTACTAAGGGGTGACCCATTTCCAGGCATCTGTTAATGGGAGACCATCCACAGATAAGGGGGAGGTCACTTTCTTCCCAAATTCAAATAAAAAAATTGGCGGGAAAATTTTGTTCACGTCTGCATGATTTTTGGTGATTATTCGATCGAGTTCCAGAGCGATTCAATGGCTGAAATTGATTGGGTTTACTCCCTAGGCCTAAACAGGCTGGTGAAGTCTTTTGTTTGAACCCAAATTGGCTAGAATAGCCGGAAAAAGAAATAGAAGTCAAGTTATACACGGTTTGTTGTTGGACTTATTTTTGGAATTCCAGGAAGACTAAAGGCAAGAAACTCTTCCCAAAGATACATAT
>NW_020651468.1:0-1119 GCF_003573695.1 Papaver somniferum | reverse complement strand
TAGGGCTTCTTGATGAAAATAATCTCAACGTTTGACATTTTTTACGTGATTCAATTCATGTGTTTCACTTTAGGTTGTACTATTTTACTAGGTTAAATTTGGTCTTGAGTGAATTTTATAAACAACATAGTCTGCGTGTAGGCGATTACGTAACTTTGTCATTTTCGTTAGTATAGTTCAAAAGATATTCGACATCCATCACATTTCTATGATATAATTAGATATGACATTAAATAATTCTTTACTTTTTAAAAAAATTTGTCCAATTCTGATTCAGAAACATCAAAATCATATATGTAAAAAACTAAAAATATATAAGTAAAAAATGAATATATTGTTCATTTACGACAAATATATAACCTCGAAAAAAGAATATTTTTTCGATCTAAAGGGTCTGTTTGGGAGTTTGGAATTAGATAACATAGCCTAGGACAATGTATCTTAATATAATTTAATTTATGATAACCTTGAGAGTGATCAGTTTTGGTGTTGTTTGCCTAAAATTCTAGCCAGTTTTAGGTTAACTCTATTTGTGTTTAACACTCAATTCAGCAGTAGATTAACCTTGATATTGATCATGTTAAACTCAACTCGCATAAATTTATCATATATCGAGGTAAAATAGTAGGAGCAAATGATAAAATTATCTTAAAATTTTTTAAACCGTGGAGTCTGTGACTCTATATATCCTAGGTTGGGAAATGGGAAGAACGAGTTTTTCGGAGAATACCATAAACCCAACTTTTTAGCCACCAAAAACTAATGATGGATTAACTATCCTTATCCCAACTTGGAATAAAACGTAAACAAACACGTTTGAATAGGGCTGAACATGGTTTCGGTTTTCCGTTGGAATCGGACCGAACCAAACCGATTAGGAAGAAACTGAACCAAACCATTTACTAATGGATTGGTTATGGTGTAGAAAGTGGAAAACCGATAGTGTTGGTTTTGGTTTGGTTTGACCTCTAAAACCGAACCAAAAACCATTGGAAAACCGATTAATTTTTATACTTAGTTTCCATCGTTGATTTACAAGTATTAGATTTTATCCATGGATTTGGAGGATAAATAGAAACCCCAAATCTAATATTTCAGTATGATACTTTCTTCTTTCTC
>NW_020651467.1:0-478 GCF_003573695.1 Papaver somniferum | reverse complement strand
CACCAAATCAACGGTTTTAAGACATTTATATCCGTTGTTTTGAATTTAAGAGACACGTATAACTGTCTCAAATCGTGCATCTGGAATCGTTTGAGACAGATAGAGCGACACTTATAAGTCTCTTAATTAATCTAAGCGACACTTGTAGGTGTCTCTTAATTAATTTTTAAGAGACACTTACAATAAATTTAATCGACACTTATATGTGTCTCAAAATTAAATCAGTTTTTTAAAGAAAATCATAATTTTCCTGCAGGGAATTCCCAAAACCAAATTATTTTCTGCACCTGCGTATTTTAATTTTTTGCACCCCAAAACCAAATATTAACACTAAGAACAAAAATGAAGTCTAACATTTAATTTATTCAAGGAAAAAAATAAAAAACTAAAGATGAAATACAAGAGAAGTTGTCGAAAACGACTCAAGTGACTTTCAGGAATAAAAGATGTTTAACATAATCAGTAACAGAAACTTAAA
>NW_020651466.1:0-348 GCF_003573695.1 Papaver somniferum | reverse complement strand
TGTGTTGATCAATTCTGATATATTTCGTCTTCAGTTCATCCGAACGAGAAACTCAAGTCTAACTCTAGTAGTTTTTGAATCTGTGTTGATCAATTCTGATATATTTCGTCTTCAGTTCATCCGAACGAGAAACTTAAGTCTAACTTTAGTAGTTTTTAAACCCGTGTTGATCAATTCTGATATATTTCGTCTTCAGTTTATCTGAACGAGAAACTCAAGTAGTATTTGAACCTGTGTTGATCAATTCTGATATATTTCGTCTTCAATTCATCCCAACGAGAAACTCAAGTCTAACTCTAGTAGTATTTGAACCTGTGTTGATCAATTCTGAAAATATTTATTTTTCAG
>NW_020651465.1:0-589 GCF_003573695.1 Papaver somniferum | reverse complement strand
TCTAACTCTAGTAATCTTTGAACCTGTGTCAATTCTGATATATTTCGTCTTCAATTCATCCGAACGAGAAACTCAGGTCTAACTCTAGTAATCTTTGAACCTGTGATTTTCCAATCTGATATATTTCGTCTTCAGTTTATCCGAACGAGAAACTCTAGTAATCTTTGAACATGTGATGTTTGATTCCGATATATTTCGTCTCCAGTTCATCCGAATGAGAAATTCAGGTCTAACTCTAGTAATCTTTGAACCTGTGATGTTTGAATCTGATATATTTCGTTTTCAGTTCATCCGAACGAGAAACTCAGGTCAAACCCTAGTAATCTTTGAACCTGTGATGTTCAATTCTGATATATTTCGTTTTCAGTTCATCCGAACGAGAAACTCAGGTCTAACTCTATCTGTGATATTCAATTCATATATATTTCGTTTTCAGTTCATCCGGACGAGAAACTCAGGTCTAATTCTAGTAATCTTTGAACCTGTGATGCTCAATTCTGATATATTTCGTCTTCAATTCATCCGAACGAGAAACTCAGGTCTAACTTTAGTAATCTTTGAACCTATGATGTTCAATTCTGATATATTT
>NW_020651464.1:0-438 GCF_003573695.1 Papaver somniferum | reverse complement strand
ATCTAGTAATCTTTGAACCTGGGATGTTCAAAACTGATATATTTCCGGTCCAGTTCATCCGAACGAGAGTCTCGGGTCTAAGTCTAGTAATATTTGAACCCGGGATGTTGAAAAATGATATATTTCTGATCCAGTTCATCCGAACAATAGACTCAGGTCTAAATCTAGTGATCTTTGAACCCGGGATGTTGAAAACTGATATATTTCCGATCCAGTTCATCCAAACGAGAGACTCGGGTCTAACTCTAGTAATATTTGAACCCGAGATGTTGAAAACTGATATATTTCTGATCCAGTTTATCCGAACGAGAAACTCCGGTCTAAATCTAGTAATCTTTGAACCTGGGATGTTGAAAACTGATATATTTCCGGTCCAGTTCATCCGAACGAGAGACTCAGGTCTAACTCTAGTAATATTTGAACCCGGGATGTTGAAAA
>NW_020651463.1:0-259 GCF_003573695.1 Papaver somniferum | reverse complement strand
ATCCGAACGAGAAACTCAAGTCTAACTCTAGTAGTATTTGAACCTGTGTTGATCAATTTAAATATATTTCGTCTCCAGTTCATCCGAACGAGAAACTCAAGTATAACTCTAGTAGTTTTTGAATTTGTGTTAATCAATTCTGATATATTTCGTCTTCAGTTCACCCGAACGAGAAACTCAAGTATAACTCTAGTAGTTTTTGAACCCGTGTTGATTAATTCTGATATATTTCGTCTTCTGTTTATCTGAACGAGAAACT
>NW_020651462.1:0-340 GCF_003573695.1 Papaver somniferum | reverse complement strand
TTTTTTCAATAGATACTGGCTTTTAAAAAAGAAATAACAAATCAATAAGAAGTCGGTCGGTAGAAGAGAACCAAGGGTCAGCTTTATTCCTTGGCTTTTGACCGATGCTCTTGGCTAGCATCAAACTCTGGAGGGGTTACCCTGCGGCAAGGAAGAGTAGCAGGTAGAGAAATGGATTAAGAAGTAGGGGTCTAAGCACTTAGCCTTCCGATATGTTAAGATACTTGGGATTGAGCTACCCCGGGATTAGGGAATAGACGCTTGCAAAGAGTCGGCTGAAGTAAGAAATGGGGCCTCCCCCACCAAGATGATTGGACTCGATCTACCAGCGCGAGAAACT
>NW_020651461.1:0-356 GCF_003573695.1 Papaver somniferum | reverse complement strand
TGATGACATACTGATTTTTAGCAACAATGAAGAAGAGCATATTTCACATTTATCTCAAGTCTTTCAGGCACTGCATGACAATGTTTTGTATGTGAATCTAAAGAAGTGCACTTTCTTTACAAACACGGTCACTTTCTTGGGAATGTTGTATCAGATACTGGTATTTCTGTGGATGATTCTAAAGTTAAGGCAATTGTGGATTGGCCTACTCCAACATCTACTCGTGAAGTAAGAAGTTTTCATGGGTTAGCTTCTTTCTATAGAAGATTTGTGAGAAACTTTAGTACCATTGCAGCTGGTTTGACAGATTGTTTGAAGTATGATACTTTTGAGTGGACTGAAGAAGCAGATAAGAG
>NW_020651460.1:0-354 GCF_003573695.1 Papaver somniferum | reverse complement strand
AAAAAAAAGAGTTACCTTCACAAGTTCGAAAAGAACCCCTTTTACCACTATCTACTACAATCACTATTTCAAAACCATCAAATTTTTGGCGCCGCCGACGCGGACCTGTGTTTAGTTAGCATTTTTTTTAGATTTTTTTTTTATTTTTATTATATTTGTTCTTCTTTACGTTTTTTGGGTTTTTTTTGTTTCCTTGCAGACTTTTGAAGATTGGAGCGAAAGACAACTTTGCCAAAGCTTGTGGTGATTTACTTAAAGTTTGGGAGCGAAAAGCAAAGCTAAAGGAGCGAAAGAAGAAGATTTTCTTTATTTTGTAAAAGAGAGAAAAAAAAAGAGAGAGATTTTTTTTTTTTT
>NW_020651459.1:0-357 GCF_003573695.1 Papaver somniferum | reverse complement strand
TAAACAATTGAACAACTCTAGAACTAGTTTCATTCGAGTCATTTGAACTAGTTATGGTTAAGATGAATAAGGTTGATATGAAAGTGTTCATATGGCTAACTTCGGTTAACTATTGTTGAGCCAACAAAGGTGTACACATTTAGGTACGGTTACTCATATTTAAATGAAGTCACTTTTCATTTGTGTGTAACAAGCTAAGTTCGATCTGACGGTTGAAAGATATTAGCTTGAGTATAATAAGGTTTCTAACAGTGAATAATGAATGTGTTGTTACCAAAGTAACATTGATTGGAAACCCTGATTTGAAGACTATATAAAGGAGAACTCTAGAAACTGGAAAACATAATCCACACACCT
>NW_020651458.1:0-818 GCF_003573695.1 Papaver somniferum | reverse complement strand
CAAAACCAAATGTCTCCCGCCAAAACCAAATTTTTCCCAACAAAACCAAATTTTTCCCAAAAAGTCCAATCCCATTAAAAACCAAATTTTCTTGTAGATAATGTGTTAGTTAAATTTCCTTTTGTATATATTTTGTGCTCATCCATTGGACTCCGAATATGTTGGAGTTTTGCCTTGGATAACGGAGTTTTAATTCTGCTTTCGCCGAAATCGGGTATTCTCTTTCCTTTTTCTCTACTCAACATGATCCTCTTCATATGTTGTATTATAATTTTGTTCATATTTTGAAACATTGAGGACAATGTTTAGTTTAGGTTTGGGGGTGAAAAGTAGATACTTTGTTAATATGCCATAATTGAAAACAAGAACTCCTTCTTTTTGAAAAAAAATGAAAAATGAAAATAAAAAATTAAAAATTGAAAAATAAAATAAAAATGGAGCTCATTTACCTTGAAATGTTGACACTGGTGCATATATGTAATTATTAGGAGTCTTAGTCTAGATATTTAGGCAACCTGATTCAAGCACAATTCACATAGTGATAAGAAATTTGCACGCGCACGATCTACCAATACATGTATAGCCTCGATCTTCAAGGTGTTTGATAGGAAGTCACGATTTCCAATCACTTTAGAATACTGAACGAAACTTGACTAGCTTGTTCTTTGGTTGGTTGGGATAGAAGGTGGAGGTTACATTAAGAAAGACAACCATCGAATTTAACTGGGTGCATCAAAAAGGGCTACCTCTTGCAAAGTGTCATGTAATCTTTTGTTTCCTTTTGTATATGTATCAAAAGTGTTTCCTTATTCAAAAAA
>NW_020651457.1:0-1271 GCF_003573695.1 Papaver somniferum | reverse complement strand
ACAACTAGTTCAAATGACTCAAATGAAACAAGTTATAGAGTTGTTCAATTGTTTATATTCTCATAGAAGTATACAAGACACAATTGAAGCAAAATCGATTTTGATTCACTCGAATCAATTCATGAACATTATAACCACAATTTGCAAAAGATTTCATTCCTTATTTTATAAATGTATTTATTCATGAACAAACCGATTGTAGAACATAACTCACTCAAGTATGCAAACGGGTACGCATACTTAGAGTTCCCGGACTTGGTCTGTTCGCCAGTATGTGAACGGGTACGCATACTGTGGTTCCTGACCAACCTCAGCTGAATTCCCTGACTTGAACTGTTAAGTAGGTACGCATACGGGTATATATACTATGTTTCCCGGACTTTAAATGTTAAACCAGTATGCGTACAGGTATGCATACTGAGTTCCCAGACTTGGAATATATTTACAACAGTTAGTATACAAATACGCATATTGTGATATATCCAATAAATGTTTAATTGTTCTAAACTCCCATTTCAATCATTGAAACATTCTTAGAAGATAGGAATAGTTGTCTCACACAAACTAGCTTCAAAGCAATTTTCAAGTGATCAAATGATCAATACAAAACATTCCGAGTCTACACCAAATGACTGTTTCACACAAATCATATAAGATGTTACCATGCGATTTTCACATGATCATCTTTTGACTTTCATCAAGAATAAAAGATGAACTTGGTTAAAAGCGAAATCTTACCAACACATATTTCGAGAAATATGTAATCGAGTTAAACTCAACTCGAAATATCAAATGTGTGTCAATATGATATAAAATATAAATATACTTCTGAATGGTAGATGATTTCAAGTATCCACATACCTTTTTTTTATGAAGTTCCACAAGCTCCTCTTAGTAGTTCTTCGTCTTCAATCGGTAAACGCTGTGAAGTTTAAAGCTCAACTACACATTCTATCCTAATATGAGACATAGCTACAAGTAGACTAGAAACCAAGACTTATAGTTTTGGCAACTAAACTTGACTAACAAGCTTGAGATAGCAACACTTGCGAGTTTGACCGAGCAGTGCTCTAATAAAAAATCTACTATCACCCGTACATTTATATGAGCAGGCTCACACAAAGAGAAATATCATTTCTTACACAAAGTGGGGTTTCTTAGCTTTCTAATGATACCAAATTCTCTGAATCTCATGGAGTAATGGATTTTGCACAAATTTTTGAATGTAGACTGCCGAAACTGCAGTCTCTGAAAAACGTAAATTATGTCCA
>NW_020651456.1:0-372 GCF_003573695.1 Papaver somniferum | reverse complement strand
CAATCAAAATAGACACCTCTTGAGCTAAATTATAGCGTTCGAGTCTTTTCGAGTGTTTATTTTCCGAATGTACTCTCGAAACTGCTCTAAGTAGACAAATCTTGTTTATGAGGCCTAGGCTTCAAAATTTTGCTAAAATATCAAGATAATCTGGGTTTATAGACCAACATGTCCTGATCATTAGCATGTTTCCAATAAAAATATAAACCTGTTGAGCTAAATTATAGCATTCGAGTCTTTTCGAGTGTGTATTATTCGAATGTACACTCGAAACTGCTCTAAGTAGAAAATTCGTGTTTATGAGGCCTAGCCTTCAAAACTTGGCTAACATATCAAGATCATGTGGGTCTATAGACCAACATGTCCTGATCA
>NW_020651455.1:0-383 GCF_003573695.1 Papaver somniferum | reverse complement strand
CTCTAAGTAGAAAAATCTTGTTTATGTGGCCTAGACTTCAAAATTTGGCTAAAATATCAAGATCATGTGGGTCTATAGACCAAAATATCCTGATCAATAGCATGTTTTCAATCAAAATAGACACCTTTTGAGCTAAATTATAGCGTTCGAGTCTTTTCGAGTGTGTACTTTTCGAATGTACACTCGAAAATTCTCTAAGTAGACAAATCTTGTTTATGAGGCATAGATTTCAAAATTTTGCTAAAATATCAAGATCATATGGGTCTATAGACCAACATCTCCTGATCATTAGCATGTTTCCAATAAAAATAGAAACCTGTTGATATAAATTATAGTGTTCGAGTCTTTTCGAGTGTGTATTATTCGAATGTACACTCGAAACT
>NW_020651454.1:0-445 GCF_003573695.1 Papaver somniferum | reverse complement strand
AGCTAAATTATAGCGTTCGAGTCTTTTCGAGTGTGTATTATTTGAATGTACACTCGAAACTGCTCTAAGTAGAAAATTCGTGTTTATGAGGCCTAGCCTTCAAAACTTGGCTAACATAGCAAGATCATGTGGGTCTATAGACCAACATGTCCTGATCATTAGCATGTTTCCATTCAAAATAGACACCTCTTGACCTAAATTATAATGTTCGAGTCTTTTCGAGTGTGTATTTTTCGAATAAACTCTCGAAACTGCTCCAAGTAGACAAATCTTGTTTATGAGGCCCAGATTTCAAAATTTTGCTAAAATATCAAGATCATCTGGGTTTATAGACCAACATGTCCTGATCATTAGCATGTTTACAATAAAAATAGAAACCTGTTGAGCTAAATAATAGCATTGGAGTCTTTTCGAGTGTGTATTATTCGAATGTACACTCGAAACT
>NW_020651453.1:0-1122 GCF_003573695.1 Papaver somniferum | reverse complement strand
AACTTCTCTAAGTAGAAAAATCTTGTTTATGAGGCCTAGACTTCAAAATTTAGCTAAAATATCAAGGTCATCTGGGTCTATAGACCAACATGTCCTGATCATTAGCATCTTTCCAAAAAAAATAGACACTTGTTGAGCTAAATTATAGCGTTCGAGTCTTTTCGAGTGTGTATTATTCGAATGTACACTCGAAACTGCGGTAAGTAGAAAATTCGTATTTATGATGCCTAGCCTTCAAAACTTGGCTAACATATCAAGAAAATGTGGGTCTATAGACCAACATGTCCTGATCTTTAGCATGTTTTCAATCAAAATAGACACCTCTTGAATTAAATTATAGTGTTCGAGTATTTTTGAGTGTGTATTTTTCGAATGTACATTCGAAACTGCTCTAAGTAGACAAATCTTGTTTATGAGGCCTAGACTTCAAAATTTGGCTAAAATATTAAGTTCATGTGGGTCTATAGACCAACATGTCCTGATCATTAGCATGTTTCCGATAAAAATAGACCTGTTGAGCTAAATTATAGTGTTCGAGTCTTTTTGAGTGTGTATTATTCGAATGTACACTCGAAACTTCTCTAAATAGAAAAATCTTGCATATGAGGCCTAGACTTCAAAATTTGGCTAAAATTTTAAGATCATGTGGGTCTATAGACCAACATGTCCTGATCATTAGCATGTTTCCGATAAAAATAGACACCTGTGTAGCTGAATTATAGCGTTCGAGTCTTTTCGAGTGTGTATTATTCGAATGTACACTCGAAACTACTCTAAGTAGCAAATTCGTGGTTATGAGGCTTCGGCTTCAAAACTTGGCTAAAATATCAAGATCATGTGGGTCTATAGACCAACATGTCCTGATAATTAGCATGGTTTCAATCAAAATAGACACCTTTTGAGCTAAATTATAGCGTTCGAGTCTTTTCGAGTGTGTATTATTCGAATGTACACTCGAAACTTCTCTAAGTAGAAAATTCGTGTTTATGAGGCCTAGCCTTCAAAACTTGGCTAACATATCAAGATCATGTGGGTCTATAGACCAACATGTCCTGATTACTAGCATGTTTTCAATCAAAATAGACATCTCTTGAATTAAATTATAGCGTTCGAGTCTTTTCG
>NW_020651452.1:0-293 GCF_003573695.1 Papaver somniferum | reverse complement strand
CATGTTTTCAATCAAAATAGACACCTCTTGAGCTAAATTATAGCGTTCGAGTCTTTTCCAGTGTGTATTTTTCGAATGTACACTCGAAACTGCTCTAAGTAGAAAAATCTTGTTTATGTGGCCTAGACATCAAAATTTAGATAAAATATCAAGATTATGTGGGTCTATAGACCAACATGTCCTGATCAATAACATGTTTTCAATCAAAATAGACACCTCTTGAGCTAAATTATAGCGTTCGAGTCTTTTCGAATGTGTATTTTTCGAATGTACACTCGAAACTGCTCTAAGTA
>NW_020651451.1:0-293 GCF_003573695.1 Papaver somniferum | reverse complement strand
TGATCATTAACATGTTTCCAATAAAAATAGAAACCTGTTGAGCTAAATTATAGCATTCGAGTCTTTTCGAGTGTGTATTATTCGAATGTACACTCGAACCTGCTCTAAGTAGAAAATTCGTGTTTATGAGGCCTAGTCTTCAAAACTTGGCTAAAATATCAAGATCATGTGGGTCTATAGACCAACATGTCCCGATAATTAGCATGTTTTCAATCACAATAGACACCTCTTGAGCTAAATTATAACGTTCGAGTCTTTTCGAGTGTGTATTTTTCGAATGTACACTCGAAACT
>NW_020651450.1:0-853 GCF_003573695.1 Papaver somniferum | reverse complement strand
TGTTTCCAATAAAAATAGATACCTGTTGAGCTAAATTATAGCGTTCGAGTCTTTTCGAGTGTGTATTATTCGAATGTACACTCGAAACTTCTCTAAGTAGAAAAATCTTGTTTATGAAGCTTAGACTTCAAAATTTGGCTAAAATATTAAGATCAGGTGGGTCTATAGACCAACATGTCCTGATCATTAGCATGTTTCCGATAAAAATAGACACCTGTTGAGCTGAATTATAGCATTCGAGTCTTTTCGATTGTGTATTTTTAGAATGTACACCCGAAACTGCTCTAAGTAGAAAATTCGTGTTTATGAGGCCTAGTCTTCAAAACTTGGATAAAATATCAAGATGATGTTGGTCAATAGACCAACATGATATGTACATTAGCATGTTTCCAATAAAAATAGACACCTCTTGAGCTAAATTATAGCGTTCGAGTCTTTTCGTGTGTGTATTTTTCGAATGTACACTCGAAACTTCTCTAAGTAGAAAATCTTATTTATGAGGCCTAGACTTCAAAATTTGGCGGAATTATCAAGATCATGTGGGTCTATAGACCAACATGTCCTGATCATTAGCATGTTTCCAATAAAAATAGACACCTGTTGAGCTAAATTATAGCGTTCGAGTCTTTTCGAGTGTGTATAATTCGAATGTACATTCGAAACTGCTATAAGTAGAAAATCTTGTTTATGTGGCCTAGACTTCAAAATTTGGATAAAATATCAAGATCACGTGGGTCTATAGACCAACATGTCCTGATCATTAGCATTTCTCCAATAAAAATAGACACCTGTTGAGCTAAATTATAGCGTTCGAGTCTTTTCGAGTGTGTATTATTCGAATGTACACTCGAAA
>NW_020651449.1:0-1644 GCF_003573695.1 Papaver somniferum | reverse complement strand
TTTTATAAAATCTTTCCATAAAAAGTATTTTTTTTTCATAAATACCATTGATTTGATTTAATGTAAACAATATATAATTCCTACAAATACCATTGATTTGATTTAATGTAAATATCATTGATTTGATTTGATTTGATTTGATTCCTCTTCATCCATTGTATACTTGGAATCACGAATTCTAACATTACTTGGTTGTGATTATTGTGTTTATTATTGTGCTTGTTGTTGTGATCGTTGCGATGAGGATGCCATATTTGCTAGTTATGGAATTTATAGAGATTTTTTCTGATAGAGATTGAGTTGATACGAGTAGTTTTGTTTGAAATGAGGGAAAAGTGAGTATTGAGATGATATGAAACTGTGAAATTTTGAGATAAAGATGAAGAAGGTGTGGTTTTTAAGTTTAAAGATGGGGTGAATTTATAGGGAAATGAAAGGAATAACAGTCGTTGGATGGCGATATTGGTAAGTAGCGTTGCCGGAGTTGGATCACATGTTGGTGGATTAAACTGGCGATTTTGGGTCACACGCCAACGGTTTTAGATCACATGCATGCCAGTGTGTTTGGTGGAGCCGCACAATTTTTCATCAAGCGCGCGTTTGGTCTACTGCCACAATCAACAAATCCTCAATTTTGTTGGTTTACCAATCAGTTTTTCATGTTTGTTGAGTTCATAGTGGGAACAAAAACAAACTTCAAATTTGTTGAGTCCATAGGAACTGCTCTTACTGGGCGTATGTGTCGACCGTAAAAATTGGCCATTTATTTACGGCAAATACTCTAGTAAAAATTTCCATCCTGAAATAACGCCCGCAGAAAATACGGATGACTAGTGATTGATCATTAGTGGAATCCTATTAGAAAATGATTGCTAATAATAAATTATGGATAAAGGTTAATTTAGACCTATCGAAAATGTGAAAATTTAAATCTTATCTAAACTATTAGTTAACAAGCTAACATCCAATATGGATTCGTACTATTACATTAAGTTAACATGTTGCCGTGCAAACCTACCAGCGAATCTTATGAGGAACATAGTCAGTCGGTTTCGATAAGAAAAAGGAATCAAGATTTGGTTCCTCATATATCTCCACACAAAAAAATTGTGCATAGTTTCCCTAGAGTCCGTGTTAAAAAAAGATTACATATGTTAATTTTTATATTTGTACGTAAGTAATAACTCTGTATTGAGGAATGATATGGTCTATAGAAGAAAATACAAACCTCCTTCAGACATAATCAAATTAGCAAACGACATGCATCAAGACTACAATTGGGCAAATGCAGTGTTACCTCCGCCGCTACTTGGCATGGATGTTACGACAATTGACACTTCACAACTTCGGAGGACTAAAATAATTCAAGTGCGTTGGATGGGAACCTTGATAGACACATTTTTGTGTCTGATATAATCTCAATTGTACATATTGTTAATGCTCGATATTGTATTTATTATGGCTTTTTGTGTCTTTGTAGGTATTTTTGGGAAAATAAGCTTTTGCGGCGAAATTGGCGCGAAAAGTGGTTTTTGTGCTGGTGGAAGAAAATTACTATACGGACCCTAAGTTTGGATAAGGGGTAGCCTAATTACTAAGGGGAACCTTCAGGACACCCCCAAGACCACCTGCTATTCGCACCCC
>NW_020651448.1:0-402 GCF_003573695.1 Papaver somniferum | reverse complement strand
GAATGTACACTCGAAACTGCTCTAAGTAGACAAATCTTGTTTATGAGGCCTAGATTTCAAAATTTTGCTAAAATATCAAGATCATCTGGGTCTATAGACCAACATCTCATGATCATTAGCATGTTTCCAATAAAAATAGAAACCCGTTGAGCTAAATTATAGCGTTCGAATCTTTTCGAGTGTGTATTTTTCGAATGTACACTCGAAACTTCTCTAAGTAGACAAATCATTTTTATGGGGCCTAGACTTCAAAATTTAGCTAAAATATCAAGATCATCTGGGTCTATAGACCAACATGTCCTGATCATTAGCATGTTTCCAATAAAAATAGAAACCTGTTTAGCTAAATTATAGCGTTCGAGTCTTTTCGAGTGTGTATTATTTGAATGTACACTCGAAACT
>NW_020651447.1:0-557 GCF_003573695.1 Papaver somniferum | reverse complement strand
AGATTTTGATATTCTATGGCTGAGATTGAAAGAAATTGAGAATGAGGTGGCAATCCATGTGATGTTTTGTTATTGGATAAATATATAATGTCTAGTTTTCTATTCGCTAAAATAAATGCCATACAGATCTTATTGTAATGTGGCTCAGATCAGAATGAATTGACAATGAGGTGGCGATCCATGTGATGTTTATAGGTATGGTTTTGAGGCATTCTATTGACCGAAATGAACATCATACGGATCGTACTACTCGTGAATTAGGTAATGTTCTTTTCTGGTGATCCAAAATTTGTGTTAATCTGATCCCAACTTTACAATGGGACCACAAATTTATAGCGTAATTCATGCCTATCGTATTATCACCCAATGACGATATCATTATACTACGGTGACACCTGGAGAATTTTAGCATGTTGATTAATAACGAATTTGTCTTAATTCTATAGCCTCTCCATTTAAAATTAATAGGTTGGTTTCATGTGCAATTTACACATGAAACCAGCCTATTATTTCGAAACTTAGGATAAACACTTATGTATTGTGAAATGACATATTCG
>NW_020651446.1:0-1155 GCF_003573695.1 Papaver somniferum | reverse complement strand
ATGGGTCATGCTTGCTTAGATGTTTGATGTACCATGCTTACGATTTATAATTAATGTTTGGAGAATATACCTCGGCAAGAATAAGAGTCGATGTTGTTTTATTTGTCGAGCGATAATTGTTTGAGAATGAATAATTGAACCTATTGATACTAGTTTGGCCGAATCCTAGACCCAGTAACTCTCTATTTTATTCCTTTAAAATTAATCTTAACAAGTCTTAGAGTTCGAATCTTATTTACTACAACCACAATAAAAAATTTCACATCAATTTTGGCGCCGCCGACGCGGATTTGTGCTTAGGTAGAGTATTTAGGTTTTTTTATTTCATTTGTTCTTTTTACGTTTCTTTGGGTGTGTCTTTTTATTACAGGTTTGAAGTTGGATACTAAAGACTTGGAATCAAAGCTTAAAGCTAAAAGAGAAGGAAAAAGACAAAAAAAAAAGAGCGAAAGAAAAAATGAAAAAAAAGAGAGAATTTTTTATTTTTTTTAGAGACCTTCCATTTTTTGTAATTATTATTATTATTATTTATTTTATTTATTTTTTTATTTCTTTTCTTTTGCACTTTATTTGTACTTTGGACTTGGACAATTTTTTTTTTTAAACCCTAAGGAAGGGTACATTAAATATAGGAGTCATGGCCCGAGTCGACTTCAGCGGTTCTTCGCCCGTCTGGTACGGGAGGTAAGCTTTTGGAACACCCGTGAATCCCCTATCAACGGGTTTATTGTATGCCTTAAGGTGAATATATGGTGAGGATTTGAATACGGTTTTTTTAATTTCCTAGTAAAGGGCAAGGCCTGGCCAAATTAAGATAAGGACTCGGATTTCATCACCATTTCCTTCTTGCCAACCTAAGTGGAGCCATCATGCTTTTTGTTTGCTAGAAATCTTTAGGTTTGTTTTGGTGGAGTCATCCTGCTATGTGTTTGCTTAGAACCCCCCTTCCTTTAGGATTTTTGTTTTTTCTTGTACTGTATGCCCGAAAGGGCTTGGAAAAGAAATACTTTTGGCCGTTTGATTAGTGACGAGCCTAGAAGTTCTTCTTGTGAAAGCGGGGAGCTCGAAGACTCTTCTTTTGAGAGCCCTGTTTTTGGAAACTTTAGTTTTGAGAATCTGTCTCTTCGTGAGGAAAGTACCCCTAGTACTTCGGTT
>NW_020651445.1:0-921 GCF_003573695.1 Papaver somniferum | reverse complement strand
AAAAAAAAATATCAATCCAGTAATGAATGTATATATGAAAAATCAGAATCCGAAGACTTTTATTCCAATATTTCATGTATATACTTCTAGGTCAAACAAAAAAAGTGATAATAATACTATAAAAAAAACTAACAAAATCGAAGCGGTATTTTTCAGTATGCCATATATTTACTGCTAAGTCATAATCTAAAATTCAGTTGCATGTGAAAAACAATTAGTGAGTCTATGAAAAAACAAAATCGAAATACTTTTATTGCAATATTCCATATATGTACTTCTGAATCAACTAAAAAAAGTGATAACACTAGAAAAAACTAACAAAATCAAAGCAATTTTTTTTAGTATGTCATGTATGTACTGTTGATTCATAATCTAAAAATCAGTTGCGTGTCAAAAATAATTAACGAATCTATGCAAAAAGCAGAATCGAAACACTTTTATTTCTATTTCGTATATGTAATTCTGAATCAAATAAAAAAAGTTTGCAAACCTAGGTTTCTGTCAGTACTGCAGATACGTACTATTGGTTAATACACAAAAACAATCTAAAACAATTGTAAAACCAACAAAATGAAACTGATATAATCAAATCTAGTGACGAAATGAACAAAAAACGTGATTATTCATCTATATCTAAACTATTTTCATAAAGATAAAACAAACAATCAACCATGGAGATCAAACACATAATCAATTTTAACATCCATAAAGCGATTAGATACTGGAAACCCTAAAAAAACATTACTAGAAGAAATGTTTTCGGTATGCAATATATGTACTGTTGATTCATAATATAAAAATCAGCAGCATGTCAAAAACAAGAGAACTTCATGAAATCAAACTACCAAAAACGAAACAAGAAGATGAAAACATCATGAAATCGATCAGATCTTCATGATTCAGTTGAGAAACAAAAAAAAA
>NW_020651444.1:0-567 GCF_003573695.1 Papaver somniferum | reverse complement strand
GTTCATGTCCAGGTGGGATTTGAGGTGTTAAATATATCAGATTGGATGAAACTGCAACCTATTACTGAACTCATGTTGCAAGATTACCATATACAGACCCGGTGTTCTCGTCCAGGTGAGGTTTGAGGTATGAAATATATTATATTGGATGAAACTGCAACCTATTACTTAACTCGTATTGCAAGATTACCACATACAGACCCGATGTTCTCGTCCAGGTGAGGTTTGAGGTGTGAAATATATCAGATTGTATAAAACTGCAACCTATTACTGAATTCAGGTTGCACGATTACCATATACAGACACAATGTTCTCGTCCAGGTGGGACTTAGGTGTGAAATATATCAGATTGGATGAAACTGCAACCTATTACTGAACTCAAGTTGCAGGATTACCATATACAGACCCGATTTTCTCGTCCAGGTGAGGTTTTTGGTGTAAAATATATCAGATTGGATGAAACTGCAAGCTATTACTGAACTCAGGTTGCAAGATTCTCATATACAGAACTGATGTTCTCGTCCAGATGAGGTTTGATGTGTGAAATATAACAGATTGGATGAAACT
>NW_020651443.1:0-513 GCF_003573695.1 Papaver somniferum | reverse complement strand
AGCATATCACTTAACTCAGGTTTCAAGATTACCATATACAAACCCGATGTTCTGGTCCGGGCCATGTTCGAGGTGTCAAATATATCAGATTGGATGAAACTGCAACCTATCACTTAACTCAGGTTCTAAGATTACTATATACAGACCCGATGTTCTGGTCCGGTCCAGGTTCGAGGTGCTAAATATATCAGATTGGATGAAACTGCAGCCTATCACTTAACTCAGGTTGCAAGATTACCATATACATTCCCGATGTTCTGGTACGGGCCAGGCACGAGGTGTCAAATATATTAGATTGGATGAAACTGCAACGAATTACTTAATGCAGGTTGCAAGATTACCAAATACAGACCCGATGTTCTGGTCTGGGCATGTTCGAGGTGTCAAATATATCAGATTGGATGAAACTGCAACCTATCACTTAAGTCAGGTTGCAAGGTTACCAATATACAATCCCGATGTTGTGGTCCGGGCCAGGTTCGAGGTGTCAAATATATCAGATTGGATGAAACT
>NW_020651442.1:0-261 GCF_003573695.1 Papaver somniferum | reverse complement strand
ATGTTCTGGTTCGGGTCAGGTTCGAGGTGTTAAATATATCAGATTGGATGAAACTACAACCTATCACTTAACTCTGGTTACAAGATTACCATATACAGACCCGATGTTCTGGTTCGGGCCAGGTTCGAGGTGTCAAATATATCAGATTGGATGAAACTGCAACTAATCACTTAACTCAGGTTGCAAGATTACCATATACATACCCGATGTTCTGGTCCGATCCAGGTTCGAGGTGTCAAATATATCAGATTGGATGAAACT
>NW_020651441.1:0-386 GCF_003573695.1 Papaver somniferum | reverse complement strand
CAAGATTACCATATACAGACCCGATGTTCTGGTCCGGGCCAGGCACGAGGTGTTAAATATATCATATAGGATGAAATTGCAACCTATCACTTAATTCAGGTTGCAACATTACCATATACAGACCCGGTGTTCTGGTCCGGGCATGTTCTAGGTGTCAAATATGTCAGATTGGATGAAACTACAACCTATCACTTAACTCAGGTTAACAGATTACCATATACATACCCAATGTTCTGGGCCGGGCGAGGTTCGAGGTGTCAAATATATGAGATTGGATGAAACTGCAACCTATCTCTTAACTCAAGTTGCAAAATTACCATATACAGACCCGATGTTCTCGTCCGGTCCAGGTTCGAGGTGTCAAATATATCAGATTGGATGAAACT
>NW_020651440.1:0-322 GCF_003573695.1 Papaver somniferum | reverse complement strand
TTCTCGTCCAGGCCAGGTTCGAGGTGTCAAATATATCAGATTGGATGAAACAGCAACCTATCACTTAACTCAGGTTGCAAGATTACCATATACTAGACCCGGTGTTTTCATCCGGGCCAGGTTCGAGGTATCAAATATATATATAAGATTGGATGAAACTGCAACCTATCACTTAACTCAAGTTGCAAGATTACCATATACAGACCCGATGTTCTGGTCTGGGCGAGGTTCGAGGTGTCAAATATATCAGATTGGATGAAACTGCAACCTATCACTTAACTCAGGTTGCAAGATTACCATATACACACCCGATGTTCCGGTC
>NW_020651439.1:0-286 GCF_003573695.1 Papaver somniferum | reverse complement strand
TGCAAGATTACCATATACAGACCCGATGTTCTCGTCCAGGCGAGGTTTGAGGTGCTAAATATATCAGATTGGATGAAACTGCAACCTATTACTGAACTCAGGTTGCAAGATTACCATATACAGACCCACTGTTCTCGTCCAGGCGATGTTTGAGGTGTCAAATATATCATATTGGATGAAACTGCAACCTAGTACTGAACTAAGGTTGCATGATTACCATATACAGACCCGATGTTCTCGTCCAAGTGAGGTTTGAGGTGTCAAATATATCAGATTGGATGAAACT
>NW_020651438.1:0-289 GCF_003573695.1 Papaver somniferum | reverse complement strand
CAAAAGATCAAAACAAAATTAAACTAACAAAAAAGAGCATCTGACACTGGAACAAAATTATGCCTCCACTATATTTATTTCCTTGTGATTGTCAGCAAGATTATTAAACATTTCTTGCTTGAAGAGATGCACGGAAGCAAATGTCCTAAATCCTTATATTAATCACAATTTCTCAATTATAATATCACTCCCATCTTGAACAAACTATTTGAAGCTCATAGTTATTCCTTCACCAATATGATAAACAATTCAGGCATACTATGATCAAAGAAATGAGATTTTTTCTTGC
>NW_020651437.1:0-372 GCF_003573695.1 Papaver somniferum | reverse complement strand
TGGTGGAGGAAATCAGTGAGAAGGAAGAGATTCAGAGTCTTGATGATTTGATAGATGGAATTGAAGTTCTGGTGAGTTTGATGGTCTGATTTGTATGGGTTTAGACTGAATTTTGAGCCGAGATTAAGAAGGCGAAGTTAGGGTTTTCTGTGAGCCAAAAGAAGAAGTGATGTTGATGTTCATGGGTGTTGTGCTTTTTGAATTTAGGATGGAGGAGAATTTGTTAGGGTTCAGAAACTGTGAGATGATGAAGCTGTAGTTGTGGCCATCGATTGAAGCAAGAATTAAGAGATGGGATTCAAAATTACAGTGTGATGAAACTGAAGTGCAAGGTATGTGAACAATGGGTTTGTGGTGAGTATTTGCTACGTC
>NW_020651436.1:0-611 GCF_003573695.1 Papaver somniferum | reverse complement strand
CAGTTTTTGTATATTATTAAATGTTCTAAACAGTTTCTAACGTTCGAGGTGACATCTATTAATTCTTTAACTTTAGAGGACTATGAGTTATTGATAACAAGCCTACTATGAAACTAAGCATCCACCTATACTTCTGTGTATTTTTTTGAACCATCCTCTTAAATGTACCAGTTTTTGTATATTATTAAATGTTTTAAACAGTTTCTAGAGTTCCAGGTGACATCTATTAATCTTTAATTTTAGAGGACTATGAGTTATTGATAAGAAGCCTACTATGAAACTAAGCATTCATCTATACTTCTGTGTATTCTTTTGTACCATCTTCTTAAATGTAGCAGTTTTTGTATATTATTAAATGTTCTAAACAGTTTCTAACGTTCCAGGTGACATCTATTAATTCTTTAACTTTAGAGGACTATGAGTTATTGATAACAAGCCTACTATGAAACTAAGCATCCACCTATACTTTTGTGTATTTTTTTGAACCATCCTCTTAAATGTACCAGTTTTTGTATATTATTAAATGTTTTAAACAGTTTCTAGAGTTCCAGGTGACATCTATTAATCTTTAATTTTAGAGGACTATGAGTAATTGATAAGAAGCCTACTAT
>NW_020651435.1:0-595 GCF_003573695.1 Papaver somniferum | reverse complement strand
CGTTCCATGTGACATCTATTAATTCTTTAATTTTAGAGGACTATGAGTTATTGATAACAACCCTACTATGAAACTAAGCATTCACCTATAGTTATGTGTATTCTTTTGAACCATCCTCTTAAATGTACAAGTTTTTGTATATTATTATATGTTTTAAACAGTTTCTAGCGTTTCAGGTGAAATCTATTAATTCTTTAACTTTAGAGGACTATGAGTTATTGATAACAAGCCTACTATGAAACTAAGCATCCACTTAAACTTCTATGTATTCTTTTGAACCATCCTCTTAAATGTACAGGTTTTTGCATATTATTAGATGTTTTAAACAGTTTCTAGCGTTCCAGGTGACATATATTAATTCTTTAACTTTAGAGGACTATGAGTTATTGATAACAAGCCTACTATGAAACTAAGCATTCTCCTATAATTATGTGTACTCTTTTGAACCATCCTATTAAGTGTACCAGTTTTTGTATATTATTAAATGTTTAAACAATTTCTAGCGTCCAGGTGACATCTATTAATTCTTTAATTTTAGAGGACTATGAGTTATTGATAACAAGCCTACTATGAAACTTAGCATTCTCCTATACTT
>NW_020651434.1:0-701 GCF_003573695.1 Papaver somniferum | reverse complement strand
ACTTCTGTGTATTCTTTTGAACCATCCTTTTAAATTTACCAGTTTTTGTATATTATTAGATGTTTTAACCAGTTTTTAGCGTTCCAGGTGACATCTATTAATTCTTTTAATTTTAGAGGACTAAGATTTATTGATGATAAGCCTACTATGAAACTAAGCAGTCACCTATACTTCTATGTATTCTTTTGAACCATTCTCGTAAATGTACCAGTTTTTGTATATTATTAGATGTTTTAAACAGTTTATAGCGTTCCAGGTGACATCTATTAATTCTTTAATTTTAGAAAACTATGAGTTATTGATAACAAGCCTACTATGAAACTAAGCAGTCACCTATACTTCTGTGTATTCTTTTGAACCATCTTCGTAAATGTACCAGTTTTTGTATATTATTAGATGTTTTAACCAGTTTTTAGCGTTCCAGGTGACATCTATTAATTCTTTAATTTTATAGGACTATGAGTTATTGGTAACAAGCCTACTATGAAACTAAGCAGTCACCTATACTTCTGTGTATTCTTTTGAATCATCCTCTTAAATTTACCAGTTTTTGTATATTATTAGATGTTTTAACCAGTTTTTATCGTTCCAGGTGACATCTAATAATTCTTTAATTGTAGAGGACTATGAGTTATTGATAACAAGCCTAGTATGAAACTAAGCATTCACCTATACTTCTGTGTATTCTTTTGAACCATCCT
>NW_020651433.1:0-415 GCF_003573695.1 Papaver somniferum | reverse complement strand
TAATTTTAGTGGATTATGGGTTATTGATAACAAGCCTACTATGAAACTAAGCATTCACCTATACTTATATGTATTATTTTGAACCATCCTCTTAAATGTACTAGTTTTTGTATATTATTAGATGTTTTGAACAGTTTCGGCGGTTCCAGGTGACATCTATTAATTCTTTAATTTTACAAGACTATGAGTTATTGATAACAAGCTTACTATGAAACTAAGCATTCACCTATAATTCTTTGTAGTCTTTTGAAACTTCCTATTAAATGTACCAGTTTTTGTATATTTTATTATATGTTTTAAACAATTTCTAGCGTTCCAGGTGACATATATCAATACTTTAATTTTAGAGGATTAATAGTTATTGATAACAAGCGTACTATGAAACTAAGCATTCACCTATAGTTATATATGAATT
>NW_020651432.1:0-513 GCF_003573695.1 Papaver somniferum | reverse complement strand
TGAACCATCCTCTTAAATGTACCAGTTTTTGTATATTATTAAAGTTTTTAAACAGTTTCTAGAGTTCCAGGTGACATCTATTAATCTTTAATATTAGAGGACTATGAGTTATTGATAAGAAGCCTACTATGAAACTAAGTATTCACCTATACTTATGTGTATTCCTTTGAACAATCTTCTTAAATGTAGCAGTTTTTGTATATTATTAAATGCTATAAACAGTTTCTAGCCTTCCATGTGACATCTATTAATTCTTTAATTTTAGAGGACTATGAGTTTTTGATAACAACCCTGCTATGAAACTAAGTATTCACCTATACTTCGGTGTATTCTTTTGAACTATCCTCTTAAATGTACAAGTTTTTGTTTATTATTAGATGTTTTAAACAGTTTCTACCGTTCCAGGTGACATCTATTAATTTTTTAACTTTAGAGGACTATGAGTTATTGATAACAACCCTACCATGAAACTAAACATGCACCTATATTTATGTGTATTTTTTTGAACTATCC
>NW_020651431.1:0-266 GCF_003573695.1 Papaver somniferum | reverse complement strand
CATTTACGGGTAAGATTCCATCGTATATTCTCAGAAACGCTAAGAAAACACTAAATTAGTCAACTTCGAGAAAGAAACTGGGTCCGAGATCGAAACCTTGACTCGAGAATAAGTCTGAAACTTCTTAAGAATGACGAAACCAACCATTTACGGGTAAGATTCCATCGTATATTCCCAGAAATGCACGACAAACCCTAAATTAGTCAACTTCGAGAAAGAAACTGGGTCCGAGATCGAAACCTGAACTCGAGAATAAGTCTGAAACT
>NW_020651430.1:0-466 GCF_003573695.1 Papaver somniferum | reverse complement strand
CCTCATACATGGCATTTGTGATTGAAAATTAGAATTGCGTCCAACAACCTACATGGGGTGGGCGGCAGTGATGGTGGCAGTGGTGGAGTCAAAAATTGACATTGAGGAGGCCTACTTTAAAAAAAAAAAAAAAGAAACATGTAAACTTTGGTGGACTAAACCATATATATCTATATATGTGGACAAAGTACTATTTATAAAATAAGTTAAAAAATTTATGTAGTTATTAAAAATTTAAGGGGTTAGAGCCAGGTTAGTCAACCCTTGGCTCTGCCACTAGGTGGTGGTGGATAAAAAAATGGATTCATATAGTTTTATGGTGGTGGCGGGTATTGGTGAACAAAAACATATTATGCTAATTTCGTAACGCCACAAAATATGTAACGTTATATTATAAAGTATAAAACGTGGTTGATCATTCTAATGTTAAAATAAACTCGATAAAACACATGTCCATTTTAAAAAA
>NW_020651429.1:0-354 GCF_003573695.1 Papaver somniferum | reverse complement strand
TGGTTAATTTAAGAGGATGGTTCAAAAGAATACACAAAAGTATAGGTAGTTGCTTAATTTCGTAGTAGGCTTATTATCAATAACTCATAGTTCTTTAAGATTAAAGAATTAATAGATGTCACCTGGACCGCTAGAAACTGTTAAAACATCTAATAATATACAAAAACTGGTAAACTTTAGAGGATAGTTCAAAAGAATACACGAAAGTATAGGTAGCTGCTTAATTTCGTAGTAGGCTTATTATCAATAACTCATAGTTCTTTAAGATTAAAGAATTAATATATGTCAATTGGACAGCTAGAAACTGTTTAAAACATCTAATAATAAACTAAAACTGATAAATTTAAGAGGATG
>NW_020651428.1:0-697 GCF_003573695.1 Papaver somniferum | reverse complement strand
ACAAGTCTTAATACTCCCATGAGTAAAAGCCTTATCACATTTACGTCTTTTGACACAATTCAACTCCCTAATGGAGGGTGCCGTCCTTATCTTCCCATATGGTTGCCCCTTCAAGGAAGCATACCTCTATCGGGTTAAGATTATGGCTCTTTCCATCCAGTTATTCAACAACCAGTTGATTTCGCAGTCTCGCATACACTACCGATAAGGTTTATGGCATCAAGACCGCACCCTAAGTGGGGTATCTTCGGACCGAGTGCATCATAGTCAGGACTTGTCAAGAGTGGCAAGGTACGCTCCAGATGCCCTGATAGGATTCGGGAAAACCCTATATATAATAAACCGCAATCGCACGGTGTCTAACTAGTAGACAGAGGCAAGTACGGGTCGTTCCCACGAAGAGCGGTGGAAATACTGTAATCGATATCTCTAAAAAGATTAACCAACAATAATGTTTTTGAATTTTTATAATTGAAAACGAAATAACACTGAGCTAATAGAATGAATTCAACTGGACAGACAGTAACGAGGGTTTATGGGTTCCACTACTATTTCTAATTGAGTACTAAAAGCATTCAAATTCCAAATATGCATTTATATCTTCGTTCTATCGCAACACCTATTATTGTTATAATTATCGATAATAAACTCGCATCTCCTAAGTATAACCCATCAGAGTTTCCTAAGCATGGACTAT
>NW_020651427.1:0-1585 GCF_003573695.1 Papaver somniferum | reverse complement strand
ATACAAGATCTTCTCTCAAATGATACATATATAATAGTCATTTAGTTTACAATTAGAATATACAACATAATAAACACATCAAAATATAATCAGCTAACGAAGTCAACTTCTCGGAGCTTTCACTGCGCAACTCAGATATGTCTCTGAAACTGAAAGTGGGAATAATTAACATTTAACTTCTAAGTAATCATAAGCAAGAGTTGAAAAACAATACAAGTTTTTCCGATATATTAAATAGTGAATTAGTCACTGAAGTAAACATACATGTATATGGAACAAACTCCTTCTTTCAACCAATGTACTAATATGGTTGTGAATCCCTAAATACCGTCAATTCACACCTAATAGCTGTGGATGCCACCAAGACCATGATGACCAAGTCTAAACAATAAAAGATGAATTAAAGTAGGTATAAATGTGAAGGAGCGTATCCTATATACCACAAGTGGAAATTCTCATTTCCCATAACAATTCATATTGACAACAAAACATTACAAGTCTTTTCCAAATCGTGGAAAGATTCACAGAATCAACAGAATTATCATAATGCAATTTAAACAAAGCATGGAATGCACGGACAGACAATGCATGAATTTTTTAAGCATAAACTTTTGTAAAAGCAACAATAATGTTTACAAAAGAGTCAAATGTATTCCCACCTCTTTTGATGACAAGCCACGCCTACCTCGAGATCCACGATCCTCTGGTTCGTTCTTTGAATCGATCGTTGTTAATACAAACTAACTGTTAATCATACAAGAAGTCTAAGAATCTAGCCAAAATGGCTTACACAAGAATCATACAAGTCTATCTAATGGTTCTAGGCCCATTTAAGGTTTTACATCTTTTATTTATGAACGATTTTTTGGGGACCATGATTTTTCTTGGGGGACCATGGTTTTATTTTGGGTAAATACATTAGAAGTAAATCTAGGTCACCCTTTATCTAGATATTTATATTAGTACCTAAATTACCCTCCTGATTAATTTTGGGTGATGATTAGCTAGTGTTAATAATAATTAATGTAATGATTAGTGAGATGATTAAGTTAAAGATAATTAGTGAGATTAAAAAATCAGATGAGTTTTTTTTTTAAGAAGTAGAATTATTGAGAGAGTAAAGTTAGAGAAGATGAAGAAGGAAAACATGAAAAACGATGGATTTTACCAACCACAACCGGAGAAAGGGTATTTGGGTACCCAGGTATGCTTCAAACTTAGATAATGTTGGTTGAATTGCTTCAAACTTTCAAAAAAATGAAATTTTTTATGTAAATTTGGGCCAGTTCGGTTAACCATATGTCAACAACATGTAACCGAACACATCTGAAAGTGTAGTACGGTTACCAAATGTCAAGAACATGTAACCGAACACACCTGAAAGTGTAGTTCGGTTACGTTTTCCAAACACGCAGGTTACCGAACTCGCTCGTTAATGGAGGTTTTGGTCGTACAGTGCAATGTTCGGTTACCTAGGATAAAATGGTAGGTAACCGAAATTTGAACTTGACAATTTATTTGAGTACATCTTGTGTGTTCTGTTAGTTCGCAAACTTCAACGCAACCAAGTTCCCAACCGAACTTC
>NW_020651426.1:0-449 GCF_003573695.1 Papaver somniferum | reverse complement strand
TAGGCAGCTCCTTAGTTTCGTAGTAGGCTTATTATCAATATCTCATAGTTCATTAAGATTAAAGAATTAATAGATTTCACCTTGACCGTTAGAAAATGTTTAAAACATATAATAATATACTAAAACTGGTAAATTTAAGAGGATGGTTCAAAAGAATACTCAAAATTATAGGCAGCTGCTTAGTTTCGTAGCAGGCTTATTATCAATAACTCATGGTTCTTTAAGATTAGAAAATTAATAGATGTCACCTGGACCGCTAGAAACTGTTTAAAAAAAACATCTAGTAATAAACTTAAACTGTTAAATTTAAGAGGATGGTTCAAAAGAATACACAAAAGTATAGGCAGCTGCTTAGATTCGTAGTATGCTTATTATCTAAAACTCATAGTTCTTTAAGATTAGAGAATTAATAGATGTCACCTGGACAGCTAGAAACTGTTTAAAACATC
>NW_020651425.1:0-626 GCF_003573695.1 Papaver somniferum | reverse complement strand
TACACATTTCGTTATAAGTCGGAAATTGATTTCTGAGACTAAATTGTAAACTAGATAAACTCATCTTTAACAGAAAAAGTTTGAAAAATGTATTTTAATTACAATTAATATGTTCTAAGGCAATACGTCTAGTAAAAATTGCATTTCTATGTACGGATTCAAGAAAATATAAAGGAAGTCAAATTTCACAATAGAAGAAGGTTGAAAGACCATGCAGAACTAATCCAAATCTTAACAAATTTCATCTATCTTGAATCAAATAGAAAGACGAAGCTAACACAAGAAGAAAGAGTTCATAAAAATGTTGAATTTTATATATGTTAACTCAAAAAAGTCTACACACTTCGTTATAAGTCGGAAATTGATTTCTGAGACTAAATTGTAAACTAGATAAACTCATCTTTAACAGAAAAGTTTGAAAAATGTATTGTAATCAGTTTTAATATGTTCTAAGGCAATACATCTAGTAAAAATTGCATTTCTATGTACGTTGATTCAAGAAAATATGAAGGAAGTCAAATTTCACAATAGAAGAAGGTTGAAAGACCAAGCAGAACTAATCCAAATCCTGGAAAATTTCATCTACCTTGAATCAGATAGAAAGACAAAGCCAACACAAAAGGAAA
>NW_020651424.1:0-394 GCF_003573695.1 Papaver somniferum | reverse complement strand
ATTTCGTTATAAGTCGAAAATTGATTTATGAGACTAAATTGTAAACTAGATAAACTCATCTTTAACAGAAAAAGTTTGAAAAATGTATTGTAATTACAATTCATATGTTCTAAGGCAATACGTCTAGTAAAAATTGCATTTCTATGTACGTTGATTCAACAAACTATGAAGGAAGTCAAATTTCACAATAGAAGAAGGATGAAATACCTTGCAGAACTAATCGAAATCCTAACAAATTTCATCTATCTTGAATCAAATAGAAAGACAAAGCCAACACAAAAGGCAAGAGTTCATAAAAATGTTGAATTTTATATACGTTAACCAAAAAAAGTTGACACATTTCGTTATAAGTCGGAAATTGATTTCTGAGACTAAATTGTAAACTAGATAAACT
>NW_020651423.1:0-554 GCF_003573695.1 Papaver somniferum | reverse complement strand
AAATTTCACAATAGAAGAAGGTTGAAAGACCAAGCAGAACTAATCCAAATCCTAACAAATTTCATCTATCTTGAATCAGATAGAAAGACAAAGCCAATACAAAAATAAAGGTTCATAAATATGTTGAACTTTATATACGTTAACTCAAAAAAGTCTACACACTTCGTTATAAGTCGGAAATTGATTTCTGAGACTAAATTGTAAACTAGATAAAGTCATCTTTAACTGAAAAAGTTTTAAAAATGTATTGTAATCACAAATAATATGTTCTAAGGCATTACGTCTACTAAAAATTGCATTTCTATGTACGTTGATTCAAGAAAATATGAAGGAAGTCAAATTTCACAATAGAAGAAGGATGAAAGACCATGTAGAACTAATCCAAATCCTAACAAATTTCATCTATCTTGAATCAAATAGGATGACAAGGCCAACACAAAAAGAAAGAGTTCATAAAAATGTTGAATTTTATATATGTTAACTCAAAAAAGTCTACACATTTCGTTATAAGTCGGAAATTGATTTCTGAGACTAAATTGTAAACTAGATAAACT
>NW_020651422.1:0-347 GCF_003573695.1 Papaver somniferum | reverse complement strand
CAATCAAAATAGACACCTCTTGAGCTAAATTATAGCGTTCGAGTCTTTTCGAGTGTGTATTTTTCAAATGTACACTCGAAACTGCTCTGAGTAGACAAATCTTGTTTATGAGGCCTAGATTTCAAAATTTTGCTAAAATATCAAGATCATCTGGATCTATAGACCAACATGTTCTGATCATTAGCATGTTTCCAATAAAAATATAAACTTGTTGATCTAAATTATAGCGTTCGAGTCTTTTCGAGTGTGTATTATTAGAATTTACACTCGAAACTGCTCTAAGTAGAAAATTCGTGTTTATGAGGCCTAGGCTTCAAAACTTGGATAAACTATCAAGATCATGTGGG
>NW_020651421.1:0-694 GCF_003573695.1 Papaver somniferum | reverse complement strand
TTTACAGAACTTTTCAGTACACGTATCGGTTTGCAAACTTTGAACCAACTCAAAGTTCCAGAGTCTACAGAACTTTTTAGTTCATAAACCGGTTTGCAAACTTATGCAATTACCAAGTTCCAGACTCTACAAAACTTTTTAGTTCACGTACCGGTTCCCAAACTTTGAACCAACTCAAAGTTCCGGAATCTATAATTTTTTTCAGTTCATGTACCGGTTTGTAAACTTAAGATATTTGCCGGTTCCGGTGTTTACAGAACATCCATTTTACGTACCGGGTTGAGTACTAAACTGGTTCTAGAACATAGAATTGTTTTGGCTCGCATACCATTTTGATTATTTTAACCTGGTTCCCTTACCACAGTTCCACAACGGTTTGCATACGAATATATATACCTATCTAGATCACGAAATAAACAGATTTTCTCATGATGTACATACGAATATGCGTATCACACAATTAAAGAAGTCGATATATAGATACTCCGTTCTGTGTGCGAATACATGTAATAATTCTTCAGACATATAATAGTTTTCTCAGTTTGTAAGACTGATAAAACTGTCTTGTATTCCGAATATAGTAGTTATATATTTCTCTAAATCATTTCGAAACATTCCTGAATAATACATGACACATATCACTGTTCCAGGCTATTATTCGAATGATAAACTTGAATATAAATTTGGTTCCGAA
>NW_020651420.1:0-1397 GCF_003573695.1 Papaver somniferum | reverse complement strand
TGAAAGTAACTTAATTATTTATAAAGAATGATACTAACAAAATTTCCTACAATAATGAAGATTATGTTTGAATTTTTCCTAAAAACCCTAATATCACTACAGAGCCTTGAAAGAGCTATGAGAAACTCTAAAAGGCTCAGGAAGACTCCAAAAAGCTTAAATTTAATTATACTCTAGTGCACTAGGATCTATAAGCTAGGAGATTTGTTAAAGAATGATAATAACAAATCTCTACAATAGTGAAGATCAACTTCGAATGTTTTCTAAAAAGCCTTGAAAACTCTAAAAAAAACGGAAAACTCTAAAAAGCCCTAAAACATCTAAAGAGCTCTGAAAAATCTAAAAGAGCTCTGAAAAAGCTTTAAGTTAATTATATTTCGTAGCACTAGTATCTACTAGCCAGGGGATTCGTTAAAGCCAACTGAAAGTAACTTAATTCTTTATAAAGAATGATACTAAAATTCCCTACAATGATGAAGATTGTCTTTGAATATTTCCTAGAAACCCTAAAAAGACTAAAGAGCCCTAAAAGAGCTCTAGGAAACTCTAAAAAGCTCAGGAAGACTCAAAAAAGCTTTGAAAATCTTAAATTTAATTATACTCCGTAGCACTGGGATCTACAAGATAGGAGATTCTTTAAAGATTGATAATAACAAATCCATACAATAGTGAAGATCAACTTTGAATGTTCTCTAAAAAGCCTTGAAAATTCTAAAAAAACCCTGAAACTCTAAAAAGCCATAAAATATCCAAAGAGCTTTGAAAAATCTAAAGAGCTCTGATAAACTCTAAAAATCTCTGAAAAAGCTTTAAGTTAATTATATTTCTTAGCGCTAATATCTATTAGCCAGAGGATTCGTTAAAGCCAACTGAAAGTAACTTAATTATTTATAAAGAATGATACTAACAAAATTTCCTACAATAATGAAGATTATGTTTGAATTTTTCCTAAAAACCCTAATATCACTACAGAGCCTTGAAAGAGCTATGAGAAACTCTAAAAGGCTCAGGAAGACTCCAAAAAGCTTAAATTTAATTATACTCTAGTGCACTAGGATCTATAAGCTAGGAGATTTGTTAAAGAATGATAATAACAAATCTCTACAATAGTGAAGATCAACTTCGAATGTTTTCTAAAAAGCCTTGAAAACTCTAAAAAAAACGGAAAACTCTAAAAAGCCCTAAAACATCTAAAGAGCTCTGAAAAATCTAAAAGAGCTCTGAAAAAGCTTTAAGTTAATTATATTTCGTAGCACTAGTATCTACTAGCCAGGGGATTCGTTAAAGCCAACTGAAAGTAACTTAATTCTTTATAAAGAATGATACTAAAATTCCCTACAATGATGAAGATTGTCTTTGAATATTTCCTAGAAACCCTAAAAAGACTAAAGAGCCCT
>NW_020651419.1:0-456 GCF_003573695.1 Papaver somniferum | reverse complement strand
AGAAAGGTGACATACAAATGGAAGACAAGAGTCCGTCTATTGAGAAGAAGAATGATGACATACCAGCGGATCTGATTGTGTTTGACACTCCTCCACTTTCAATAATAAAACCTGATGAAATTGCTGCTAATGTGCAAACAGCTCCCTCACAACCGAGTTTCGGTGCAATAATGGATGAGGTAGATCGTGAGGCAACACAACAAGCAGAAGAGGTTGAAAATCAAAGTGAAGAGGTTGAAGAGCAAAGTGAAGAGGATGACAATACACAAGGAGTTGCAATACGCGCAGGATTGAAGAAATTGTTTAATTTGGATGCAGTTGAGGAGAAAACTGAAGAGGAAACCGAATCAGAGGAACAATCCGATGGTACAAAAGCATCAGAAAAACCGCAGGTCAGTTCTCTTGTGAAACGGGTGAAGAAGGGAGAAAGGCCGAAGAGAAAGCCGTATAAACTTC
>NW_020651418.1:0-505 GCF_003573695.1 Papaver somniferum | reverse complement strand
TACGATGCATGATCTTTAATGACTTTGTATGTTCTTATTTGTTAAGAAAATCTTTTTATATGCCTTTGGTAACCACTCTTGGTGTAAATCCGTGCGAAAAAGATTGATTCTACCTTCAAATAGCAAAGATTGTTTTTGCAGTATTAATCTTTATGATTTTATATATTGCAATATGTTATGGGATATGTGTGTTTGCGTCCGTGAACTATTATTCTCCCATACAATGTCAAAAGTTATATCTTTCATATGTCGATATGCATGTATTGATACAAGATCGATAAACTTTTGATAAACAAAAGTTAAGCCTATTATGTCATTTATTGATGGAAGATAGGTTAACATCTTTTGTCTACAAAGATTATGTCTATTATATGTCGTTATGCAAATAGTGATGAAAATAGAACGAATCTTTGTCTATTCCGCAGTATTGATCTTCCCTGATCCATATTTTATGTATAAACTGTGCGGCTCCATAAGTCTTCTTGTGTGAGCATTTCCCACTAGA
>NW_020651417.1:0-527 GCF_003573695.1 Papaver somniferum | reverse complement strand
ACAAGGAAACACTTTTGATACATAACAAAAAGAAACAAAAGATTACATGACACTTTGCAAGAGGTAGCCCTTTTTGATGCACCCAGTTAAATTCGATGGTTGTCTTTCTTAATGTAACCTCCACCTTCTATCCCAACCAACCAAAGAACAAGCTAGTCAAGTTTCGTTCAGTATTCTAAAGTGATTGGCAATCGTAAATTCCTATCAAACACCTTGAAGATCGAGGCCATACATGTATTGGTAGATCGTGCGCGTGCAAATTTCTTATCACTATGTGAATTGTGCTAGAATCAGGGTGCCTAAATATCTAGACTAAGACTCCTAATAATTATACATATTTGCACAAGAGTCAACATTTCAAGGTAAATGAGCTCCATTTTTATGTTTTTACATTTTTTAATTTTTTTGAATTTTTATTTTTCAATTTTTTTTGGAATTTTTCAATTTTTTTTCAAAAAGAAGAAGGAGTTCGTTTTCAATTATGGCAAATTATCATGGTATCTACTCTATACCCCCAAACCTAAACT
>NW_020651416.1:0-258 GCF_003573695.1 Papaver somniferum | reverse complement strand
AAAGCAAAAACCAATTTTTGCCGAAAAGCGTAGGTAGCGGTTCACGCTTTGTTTCCGTTAAAATGAACCGAAATATTTTGTGGATTTTTATATGTGATATTGTTCTATGATCTATAAGATTTCTAACCAGACATCATTTGTCAAGTTCTGACCTGAATTTAAGGTCTGAAAAGCAAAAACCAATTATTGCCGAAAAGCGTAGGTAGCGGTTCACGCTTTGTTTCCGTTAAAATGAACCGAAATATTTTGTGGATTTTT
>NW_020651415.1:2175298-2209289 GCF_003573695.1 Papaver somniferum | reverse complement strand
GTACCACCACCAAGATCAAAAACAAGGATGTTCTTCTCTCCAGTCTTTTTGTCCAAACCATAAGCGATAGCTGCTGCGGTAGGCTCGTTGATGATTCTTGCTACATTTAATCCAGCAATCACACCAGCATCCTTGGTAGCCTGTCTCTGAGCATCATTGAAGTATGCTGTAGAAAACAGAACACAACAACCAATCAGCCACATTTCAAAAATCCACATAACAAATTGCAACATCAATCATTCCAAATCCACATAACAAACAGAAAAATCAATCTGATTTCCAAATCTTACCAGGAACAGTAATGACGGCATCCTTAACCTTCTTTCCTAAGAATGCTTCAGCTGTTTCCTTCATCTTGGTAAGAATCATAGCACTAATTTCCTCAGGGCTGAAAACCTTAGTCTCAGTATCCTTTAGTTTAACCTCCACATAAGGCTTTCCTTCCTTGTTGACAATCTTGTAAGGTAAGAGTTTCATATCTCTCTGTACCTCTTTATCATCAAACCTACACAAAACCAAAATCACAAATCCAAATCACAAATTACACACTAAATCTAAATCTAATTCAAATCTAATGAATTTAGTTACAGTATTTTATTGACTTACTTTCTTCCGATAAGTCTTTTGATATCAAAGACAGTTCCCATGGGATTAGCTGCGTGTTGATTCTTTGCAGCCTCACCCAACAAACGTTCACCAGGAGTAAACGCAACCCATGAAGGAGTAATACGGTTACCTTGGTCATTAGCTATGATTTCAACATGTCCGTTTTTGTAAACACCAACACAGGAATAAGTTGTACCAAGATCGATACCAATTACTGTTCCTAATTTTGATGCTGTTGCTTCCTCTTTCGCAGTACAGATTACACATAAATAAGCTGGAAACAAAAAAAAAATCAAATCGAAATCTAAATCAGATCTACAAAATCAGAGATCTGGTTGTAATCGTAATCTGCATTCCGATTGAATCTGAGTAATGGTTAGATCAAGGAAGGAATTACTTACCGGAAAGGAGGACTGAGAATACGATTAGTGAAGATTTGAATCCGCGATTCGACCACATCCCGGCCATTGTCTCTGAAGGAAGACGCAGAAGAAGAAGACTGTGATTTGATTTCGATTTAGAATTTAGAATATGATTTATTGCTTTTGAGATGGAAATGCCATTTATATATATACGTAGGTGAGAAATTGAGAAAAGAAAATTGATGTGTCAATAATGATGACGTGGACCAATCAGGAGTTAGGTGCAACAAGTCTCAGCCAATCAGAGGGAGTTGTTTGACAGTGCTTGTGTGTATATTTCGTTATTTGTGTTGGGAACATCTTCACCGTTGATTTCATACTTTTGACTTTTCTTTAATTGTTTGAATTTGGAAATTCCGATTGTGTCCATTTTTGTTGTTGTCATTCAATTTCAGAGTTTGAGTTCTACACTAACAGCAACTGCAGTGCGATCAAAACCAAAGATCAAAGATCAAAAAAAAGACCAAAGTTTGGGTTTAGTCCGTGTTGTGACGCAACGGTACATGATTAAAATTTCGTCAGGCGGACATTAAAAGTCCGCCCCATTTTTTTTTCGTAAAATTTCATCAGGCGGACTTTAAAAGTCCGCCCCATTTTTTGTAAATTTCATCAGGCGGACTTTAAAAGTCCGCCCCATTCTTTGTAACTTTCATCCTCATTCTTTTTTTTTTATTTAATTTGAATTTTCATCGGGCGTAATTTAAATCTCCGCCCGTTAACAAGCGTACTTTAAATTTACGCCCAGCAACAAGCGTACTTTAAATTTACGCCCGACTATATTAGAATTTGGGATTTGGTAGCGACCATATTTGGTCTGGAATTTGATCTTTGGTTGGGATTTGATCTTTACTCCGTCCCACTGTGTTACGATCTCATCCCAAATTTTTGGTTATACTCGCCCGCTGTGGATGCTCTAAGTCCCTAATTCATCTGATTTCTGTATTAGTAGATGAAGATTTTTATCTGAAGGATTCATTATTGGGCAACTCTTTTTTCAGCTATAACCTGACTTACTTCTTTTTTCTCTTATGGAAATGGTTTAGGAATCTTTCTTCCAACATGAAATGTAAGTCAAACTTCCTCAAAAGGAAATAAAACAAAGGGAATTAAGGCGTCCTCAAAGGGATAGAAAAGCAGAAAAACTAAGGATCTACGATTGCAATTTTGAAGCCAAGAAGAAGCTGAAATTGAAGTTACTCAAAAAGATCTACAATTGCAATTCAGATCAAAATATGTATCTCAACGAGAAATGTGTAGATACTACACCCTTTCTCGTGGACGGCTCATACATCGATTTGTAAGCAGTGATGATGATCATTGTAAGGAGGATTTTAATGTTTAAAGAGGATTTAAAATTCACCCGTGGAAATTTAATTTACTAGAGATTAAATTGAGTATGAAGTCATACTCATTATTAAATTGGCTAATTTCAAAATTTCATGCTCAGATGATTCATTAACACAAATTAATTTCACATCTAACGTGATATTTTATCACTAATCACCCGAATTAATACTAATTAATCCGGTTTAAATTAGCCATTAAAAAACATCAAAAGCACTGTGATCCCATCTTTCCCCAATTAATTCTTATAGGCACCAACATCGCAATAGCGATTGATCTTCATATTGTAGCTTCACCGTCTAACCATCCTCCACCGTGTAATTGTTTCTTATCATACTAGATGCTGCTCCTATTGAAAACGAAAAACAGGCCGACCTGTGTGAAGGTTGTGAAACTAACTTTATTTGCAAGAGAAAGTTTATTCTTTACCAACAGATAATTAACAAAATGAATGATATGGTATGTGTCCTTGTCTCTTGAACACCATGAATTTTGTTCTCTGCCGTAAAAAAATCTTTGCCGATTGAGTGTTTGTTCCTATGAGTTGTACAACTGACAGACAGAGTGAAGGTGAAGTTGTGATTCCGAGTTACATAGTTTTTCATCAACCGTTATTTTTAATAACAAAACAAAGAAAAGAAATGTGAACAAGTGAAACTACAAACCAACATTGAATATGTATGCACTGCTATGGCTGATGGCTCTACAAAGCAAAAATACTAAGCCTAAAATGAGGTAAACAATACTCCCTTCCTGCTTATGTACCGTTATAGGATGGTTTTATTTTGTTTCATTACAAAACCGGAGACAAAAATCGTCACCATATTTTCACAATACCTACTTTCAATCAGAACGTCAACCCTATTAAAATAAACCACCCTTATTGGCTTGACACAAGGAAATGCATAAAATAAATGTCATTTCTACCCAAAGAGATTCAATAATAGAGCAGCAACGAGGAAAGTTATAAAGTTGGTATGCCTTGAATTTTCTCCTCTTTTCAATTTTCTCCTGCATCTCAATGTTTGTTTTCTAGGATATCAATTATAATCGAAATAATTCAACTTAGTTGTTTTTTCTTTTCTTATTTACCTCCGTCACTTAAAATATTAGATCTATGACATTATGTATAACATTTATAAATACCTATGCCTGAAAATTATATGAAAAGAATAATTTTGTGATTAGGCATGCATAAAATGAATAAGGATACAAATTTTGTGAATACACATCAAAACATTATCGAGTAACCCTCTACCCAGAATTTTTCTATAATGGCTAAGGACTCTCGTGTGATAGGCCTTGTATAGGCGTCGACTTATCTGCCATAGGTATCTCTTGGTCGTTGTCGAGTGTCATTTAATTCCCTCACATAATTATGTTTTACTGATTTTAATTAGTCGAATGTTAGTTGTTAAAACCTAGACCAAAGTTAGTGATAACATTAGTAGCTTAGATTTATGAAGAAATAGAATGGTTCCTCAGGAGTCAGGCCTAGGGGCCATAGACTCAATCTTACAGCGTGCTTGGTGCAGTTTCCTTGCATTTTCCACTTCTAAGCGTAAAGAAGTGTTAGAATATATATATATATATATATATATATATATTCTGACCGGGTACCTTGACTATGAAGCTCTTAAACCAGATAAGGGCAGATCCTCTAGGGTTTTGTTTAGGATCTACGAGAAGTGTTTCTCCCCTTCATCGCCGTTTTCTCCTCATTTCTATCCCACTCTGGTTTCAAACTCCGAATTCCAAAAACATTATCAGTTTTATTTTGATTTTTCTTCAATCATATATGGTTTGCGATGTCGATTTGGAATCCATATACAGAATCAATTATGTCTTCTCGTCATGATGACTTATCCTCTTAAAATTCATGTAATACCCATAAACATTTTTTTTGAAGGTTTGTAAGGTAAAATATTTACCAGGATAGCAAAAGTCCGTAGAGGTGTATATAAGGTGTTGTATTTAGGGCTGCACATACCCGACCCAACCCGCCAATCCAACCTGTACCCGACCAAAAATACCCGCACCCGACCCTACCCGCCGAGGCATGGGTCGACTATGGGTGAGGCACGCCAGAACCCACCTATTTTGGGTCGGTTGCGGGTAGAAACTTCCGTCACCCGAACCGACCCAACCACCCGCCCAAAACTAACGTAGGATTACTGACCCTTAGATCTAACCTAGGATGAATTATCAGAGCCGTTGAATTGATGTATAAAAGTAAAAGACCTAACCTAATCGCATTTTCCTTCTCTTCCGCGGCCTCTTCTGAGTCTTCTCTCCTTCTCAGACAGACTCCAAGTCTCCAACTCCATTCTTTTTTCTTCGCTCAGTCTCAGATTCGCTTTGTGGATCATCGGCATCACCAGAAGCAAACCAATAACGGAAGGTAAGATTAGGAACCGTTGTAAACTTGTAATTTTTTGATGATGTGATTTCTTGTAATTTTCAATTTAGGGTTTATCTGTTTAGGGTGTTGTTTTTTAATTTCAGTTTGGAATGAATTGGTATGATGTTACTATGTTAGAACTCAGTAATGAAGAGTTTAATCAGTAGATTCAAAGGATTCTTGAATGTTTATGTGTTTAGGCAGCGCTCAATTTAGTTTAGTTATGTGTATGTTTATCAACCGAGAATTTAACAACTTAACTTTTTCCGTGAATCTCTTTTCCTGCTATGATGATTTTGCACACCGACATATTTAGCTTGAAATTGTCTAATCTCTTTGTGTTTAACTCTTAATATCAAGATGTGTATATATTTTAATGTAATAAATGATTTCATGAAGATTTGTAAATCAAGGCAGCCAAATAAGTTATAATTACCATCATAAATCAATCCTTGAATTGATTACCTAGCAAGTTCTAATTGATTTTTTAGAGTAGCCTATAACTGTTTGTGAAAATTACCTAGTCAATTAGAATTTTGAAACTTAAAATACAGTCTATAAATGCCGTGTGGACCTCGTTGATTCATGCATTTTCAATTTAGGGTTTAACTTGTTTGTATAAATGATAATATCAGGGAGAAGTCTTACTGTGGAGTGTGGACCTCGTTGTTAATATTTATGTGTTTTTAGAGGTGTTATTCTTCCAAGCTGCAACTGCAACAATGAGTATTTGGAATTACTCATTTATGTTCTGAAGAATCAGAACCAGTAGTTTGATTTTAAATTTTAAATCAATCTCAGTTCTTTAGTACAACCTAGTTAATTTATTTGGTATTTGAACTAAGTCATGAGTATTTTGTTCAATTCAGTATGGTGTTAGTACTTTCCATTGTTGCAAATATTCAATTGAGTATGGTGTTAGTATGGTGTTTGATTGTAATGTGTTTTACCGATGTAACTTGTTTCTTTTGTGCAGGTTACCATGGTTGAAATCTTAGAAGATGATTCTTCTTCTAATCTTCCAATTATACATGGAGTGGCATCACAAATGGGACCTTCCCCTCCACGTCCACCGCGTTCTGGACAAGTGCATGGACCATCAGCAGGGACAGCGAGTACCGCTGGCTCATCTACACCAGCTTATGAACCTTCACATGCTTGTGCCGCAGGTGAAACATTAGATAATAATCCTAATGCTGGTGTGAAGAGATCAAAGGTATGGGATCACTATGATATTTATGAAAATGGTGAGAGAGCGAAATGTAAATATTGCAAAAAGGCTAATTACAAGATTGGTAAGAAAAATTTGGATGGTAAGAAACATGGGACTTCTAATCTCCAACATCATTTGGATAAGTGTCAGAAGTATAAGAATGAAATGAATGAGGCTAGAGCTGACGGACAACAAACACTTTACTTCCAGCCTTGCAAGCTTGGAGAGGAACCACAGTTGGTTGGGGTGTTTTTTTCTCAAGATGCGTGCAGGAGAGCGCTGATTAGATTTATCGTTACCTATGAAATGGCTTTTAGAATTGTTGAAGGTGAAGGTTTTATAGATTTTTGTAAGTATCTTGAGCCTCGATTTAAGATTCCAAGTCGTATGACAATATACCGTGATGTGTGCAAGCTGTTTTTGACAGAAAAGGCTAATCTGAAAAGTTATTTCAAAGCAAACAAGATAAGAGTGTGCCTTACTACTGACACTTGGACGTCATCGCAGAATTACAATTATATGGTAGTGACTGCGCATTTCATTGATCATCACTGGAAACTACATAAAAGAATTATCTGTTTTTGCTTGATTGATAGCCATGAAGGTACAAATATTGGAGAGGCTTTGGCGAAATGTTTGCTAGACTGGGGACTTGAAAAGGTTTTCACTGTGACGCTTGATAATGCGTCTACAAATAAAGTTGTTGTTGACTATTTGAGGAAGAGAGTTCAGAGTTGGGGTTCTGCATTACTCGGAGCTAAACATTTACATGTTCGATGTGCGGCTCACGTACTTGCACTTGTTGTGAAGGACGGTATGAAGAAGTATCATACATCACTTCTCAGGATCAGGGCAGTGGTAAAATATGTCACGAAATCTCCCGCAAGATATAAAAGGTTTACGGAGGCTGCTGAGTCGGAAAGAATAGATTGTAAAAAGGGTCTGATATTAGATGTGAGAACGCGGTGGAATTCTACTTACTTAATGCTTGTTGCTGCTGAAAGATATGAAAAGGAATTTGAAAGGCTACGTGAGTTGGATAAGGCATTTTGTGAAGAGTTTTGCTTTGATATTCCAGTACCAGATAATATTATGGGTGATGGTGATGACACTGTTGATCTTGATGCTAATTATGATCTGGAATTAGACAATGAAGAAGAACTTGATACTACTGAAGAAGAAGATTCTGCTACTGTCAGGAAAGCCAAGAAAAAAAACAGGCCAAAAGTGCATGCTCCTGAACGATACGATTGGTGCAACGCGAGAGTTCTGATTAAGTTTCTACACGTATTTTATGAAGCAACTGTTGCATTTTCAGCTTCTACTTATGTTACTTCTCCTTCTTTCTTATTGGAACTTGGTACTGTTCGTCAAGAATTAGAAGAATGGAAAAATACACATGAGGACCCTTTCTTAAGCCACATGGGTGATGTAATGTTGCTCAAGTACAACAAATATTGGGGAACATACCGAAAGATGAATTCGTTGATGTTTATGGCTGTACTTCTTGATCCACGAGAGAAAGAACATGGATTATTTGTGATTGTTGAAGATTTAATTGTGCATTATGACCCAGCAATGAAGAAAAAACTTGTAGAAAAATGGGTTGAAGAAGTTCTGAAAAATTTTGTGGAGCTGTTTGCAGCTTATAAAGCAGAAAATGTTAGATGTGCAGTATCTTCATCAGAATCTGTGGGCGAGACTAATTCTACTTCTACCCAAAGTTCTTCGAGTTTTGGAAGTACTATTTCTAGCAAGGCCAAGTATATGGCGGGAAGGAATAAACGAAAGCATCAATTGAGTAATGTGGAGGACAATGGGAGATCTGAGGTAGAAAGGTACTTGGCTGAACCGATCTACACACCCACAAATGAAAATGCTACTTTTGATATATTACAATGGTGGAAGGTAAATGCTGCGAGGTTTGACATTTTTCCACTTATAGCTAAAGATATATTTGCTATTCCCGTTTCTTCCGTTGCTTCAGAATCAACATTTAGTACCGGAAAAAGAATTTTGGATCCTTTTCGAAGCTCCTTAAAGCCCAAGACACTTGAGGCCTTAATTTTGTTACAAAATTGGTTACGAACACCAATAGACATGGATTCATCTACCCTTGGAGTCGAGGAGGAGGAGATTGATATTGCTGAGTCTGGTATGTCTAAATTTTCCTTGGCTCTATTGTTGTTCATGACACTGTGAGTTTTACTGCAGCATGTTTATTACATGAAAGTACATGGTTTACTAAACATAATGCATGCTATGTGAATAGATTAACTGCCCTGTTATGTTAGTAATCTATAACAAAAATCTTTTGAAATCCGAAGATCACTCATAGTTATCTCTATATCAACATGTCAGAGGCATTGTCACAATGTCGTGTACCTCATATCAATTGGATTTCTTAAATTCAGTTAATTTGTTCTTGTTTCTTAGATGATTTTTACTTTTATTTTTACATAATAGGATTTCTCTTTAGATGCTAACTGTTAAATAAATTTATATCTGTTTGATGTTTGTTATACTGTTTTCTATGGTTTGAGAATCTTGAAATTTGGCTTTTCAAATTTTGCTTTGATCTGTGTATTGTCTGTTATCTTGATGTTCTTAGTATTAGGATATTTTATATGTTCTTATAGTTGAATTTGGATGTTGAGATTATGATGAAGCTGAGTTTTTTTGCATAGGTCAGGGCAGTCATTTTTTGCATCTGAGTTTTCCAAGTTAACGACCTAAAAATAGGGTTGTGAAGCTTTATGTTTGGACATTATGTTATTGAGGTCTTTTGGTTATTGGGGTCCTTTGGTAGTGAAGCTTTATGTCATGTCTGTCTAAACTTTGTGTTCTATATTGAGGTCGTTAATGTTCCATTTATCGTATTGTATTTGTATTAGTATCTAGAAGGATAATGCTCAGATTAGGTGGTGTACTGATTAGAGAATTTTTGGGGTTTTTCACTTCAAGACTTCGAATAGCAGGCAGGACATCTAGTTATCCTATATTTAGAACGTTGATGTAAGAGAATTACAATAAAACTGTAAAGCACGCGTAGCTACCGTGTACTATTTCATCTAATTACAGTGACTGTCTGGTGTACTGATGGGAAGTTTGTGTTGGTACTTGCTGTTGTTGTGGATGGATAAACTAAAATGTTCATTTCGCTTGCAGAGCTATTTTACTTGTTTCAAGAAATTCATCTACCCTTTCATTCATTCTAATTGTTCATTTCGCTTGCAGAGCTATTCAGTTTCAGTGACCTTGCTGCTTCTTCTATCGTCATAGACTCATAGATGATTGATTCCTATTGGCTTAGACAAGGTAATGACGCCAAGGGTCATTGTCAGTAGCTTGATCTTTCTGAGTTCATCTTTGTTACTGTAACTAATTTACAGACTTCGTTTTATTTCAGGCTTTCAGCGCATTCGGAGGTAAAACATCCACAAACTTGCAGGCTTGCACCGACTCGCTGTTGGTCGCTTTATATGATATTAGGCTTTAGTATAGTAGGCAATACTCAATAGTAATGCACTCTTTTATCTTTTGAGCTTTGAACAATTGAACTCTGTTCCTTTTTATTGTTATCTTTATCAACTTTGTTATACACTTATACTGTTATACAGTTATACTCAATAACTCTGTTCCTTGTTAATGTAATGTCATTTTATTTTATGGTGGGTAACCCACCACCCACCCGACCAAACCCGCCGTTGGTGGGTTTTGAAAGAAACCTACAAACTGACCTGCAAGTGCACAGGGTCAGTTGTAGCTAGTGATGGGAAGAAAGGGTTTGTCCACAGGGACTTGGAGAGGGCTATTGAAGTTTCCTAGATAGCTGAGCTAGTGACAGACAGTGAACTAAAGAACCAAAGAAAATTCAGTGGCAGTGAGCCAAAGGCAGTGAAGTTAAGAGTGAAGGTACTAGGGTCTTTGAATCCACTACTTGATCCTAAGCTAAGGCAGTACCTACTCAAATCATTGTTCTTGTTTCATTTCAGGGAAGATCATAATGGATGATTTTCTTGGCTAATCTTTACTCACTTGCCCCTAGCATCAGCTGTCTTCTTACAGCACAGCTGATCACAGGCTTGTTGTTCAAGAAGCTATCTATCACCCTAAGACAGTTAAACACAGTCCTTCAAATGGACTGAATTCTTAGCTACCATCATTCTTTCACCCCTAGAATCAGTTGTCTTCTTACAGCACAACTGATCACAGATGCATTCACTCAAGTAGATATTATCAGTCCTATGACATTTAAGCACTACAAGAACAATTAACATGATCATGGATTAACCTAGCATACAATTCAAGAGTATCATCTAGCCCCTAGCATATGAAGTTAGAACATATTGAAACTAATTAACAACTGGAATTGAAGTTGAACTAGAACATTGAACTGAAACTAAAATTGGAATTAAACTGAAATTAACAGGACATTGAAATTAAACTGAAATTAACCCAAGTAGGGGGTATCTCGGCTAACCAAGAACACCCCCTACACATACAACACCCCCTCTATTTATACCCAAAAATATGAATTAGGGTTCCATATGTTCTTCCCCAAAAAATCCCTTAAAACAGTAAAATTAGGGTTACACAATTTTTTTACCTAATTTCTCTGATAATTGCTCCCTCACTTCGACCCATGCTTGTACTTCGCCTCCTGCTCCTCTCCGTGCTTCTCATGCCCTAAACCTAGTTGTTCCAACAAACCCTAATCTAGGTCAGTGAGATACAGTTGGGGGTTAGGTGGAACAATTAGGTTCTAGGGAGATGGGGTGATGTTGTACAGAGTGGTATGGTGGTGGTTTGGTGGCTGTTGCAGGAGGGTTGGTGACGACAGGGAAGAAGGTGGTGGTGATGGTGGTGCGGCAGGGTATGGTGGTTGCAGACGGGGTGAGCTCGATTAGGTTCTGGCTAGGGGTTGTTTGGTTTGTGGGATATAGACTTAGGTGTTTGAGTGTTGAGCGGGATCATCGAACCTTGATGTTCGGTGATGAAAGGCGTAGGATGATAACTTCTGAAACGGATCTAATGGAGAAATTGAGACAGATCGTGAGCGACCGTTGGATGCAAAAAAAATACAACGAAACTGACGGCTCAAGATGGAGTTAGGTGCTGTAGTGTAAGGCGGAGATATCAAACTTCGATGCACAGCAAGGGAGCGACCGTCGGATGCTTCTGAGAACTGATCTGACGGCTGAAGACGCAAACGGGTATGGATTTGGGTTTTAGGCTTTTGGGTATAGAAGATGGGTTTGGGAAATCTTGAGCCCACTTCTTCTTTAAGAACAACTTTCTTCTTCTTGAGCCCATTTCCAGCTTTTTGGACGTGCGCTCCATTCTTTGCGGCTTCCTTGCGTAATTTCTCCCGGCTTTTCACCACTTTTCTGCTCTTTTTGCTCCGCAACTCATCCAATCTTTATTTATTACCTAAAAATGCAAAATTAAGTAAGAAAAATATTTATTCTTGAAAACGATGAAAATATAGAATATGGGATAAAATGTAGAATTAATGCACAAAAGATGAGTTAAAATGCCAACAAAAAGGGATAAATATATACAATATTTGGCACTCATCAAATACCCCCAAACCTGAATTTTACTTGTCCTCAAGTAAAACAAAACTAAGGAAATCCTAACTATACCACTGTCGCTGGTCTCTCGAATGCATTTAGCGTATGCACTAAGCCTTTTAAACCACTAAGTGTCCCTAGTGGACGAGTTGAAGTCTCGTGAAGGTTTGCTTAGAACGTACCTACAAAGTTCTAGGTCAAAATATAAGCTCAGATTCCATCAAACGTGACATGTGCAAAACAGTTTAAGCTCACAGCAAAATGGAGATGTCAATCTAGCTATCGAAGGCACAATCCTAGCACTGATAACAAATAAAGACATGTGATAAGAGTGTAAAGTGTATCTACACATGTGTAAAGAAAGATCTGAAATCATGACTACTAATCACCAAGAGATAGTTTCTCAGGCTAAGAACTGAGGTCGAAATCTAGCTAGCTGTCCGGACTTTACGAGAATTGTGAATGAGTTGGAGGTATTTCACAATTTCTCGCGTTGTACATCAATGGCATACACCCTCCTTGCTTATTACAAAGAAATAACAAAAGATGACAAATTACATGACTCTTATTTACATTTACTATTCTCTTTTATTTTTGGAACAAGAGATGATGGAATTGATAAATACTTGATTTTTTTTTTTTTTTTTTTTTTTTTTTTTTTTTTTTTTTTTTTTTTTTTTTTTTTTTTTTTTTTTTTTTTTTTTTTTTTTTTTTTTTTTTTTTTTTTTTTTTTTTTTTTTTTTTTTTTTTTTTTTTTTGGAAGAAGGAAACACTTTTGATATAATTACAAAAGGAAACAAAAGATTACATGACACTTTGCAAGAGGTAGCCCTTTTTGATGCACCCAGTTAAATTCGATGGTTGTCTTTCTTAATGTAACCTCCACCTTCTATCCCAACCAACCAAAGAACAAGCTAGTCAAGTTTCGTTCAGTATTCTAAAGTGATTGGCAATCGTAACTTCCTATCAAACACCTTGAAGATCGAGGCCATACATGTATTGGTAGATCGTGCGCGTGCAAATTTCTTATCACTATGTGAATTGTGCTAGAATCAGGGTGCCTAAATATCTAGACTAAGACTCCTAATAAAAATACATATTTGCACAAGAGTCAACATTTCAAGGTAAATGAGCTCCATTTTTTATGATTTTTAATTTTTTTGAATTTTGATTTTTTAATTTTTTTTGGAATTTTTCACTTTTTTCAAAAAGAAGAAGGAGTTCGTTTTTAATTATAGCATATTATCGTGGTATCTACTCTATACCCCCAAACCTAAACTAAACATTGTCCTCAATGTTTCAAAATATGGAAAGAATTAAAATGCAACATATGGAAAGGGACATGCTGAGTAGAGTAAAAGGAGAGAGAATACCCGATTTCGGCGAAAGCAGAATTAAAACTCCGTTATTCAAGGCAAAAATCCAACATATTTCAACCGAGATCATATTGGATTAGCAAAATATATACAAAAGGAACAAAAGGGTTTTTAAAATTTTATCTACTGGATTATATACAAAAAATTCACCATACACTAACAATCTAAAGAGTTGAGGATCAACCCAAAAGACGAAGTGTAGACATTTCAACAGCTTCACACAATAATAACAGGAAAGAAACGCAAGTGAAACTGTGAAACAAAATGAGCTACCCCCAAACCTGGATTTTACAGAAGATATAATTTTGAAAACAAAATCGCGCAGTTTCGGGGGTTCATCATGCAAAAGGTCTAGCTCGAAGTGAACTGTGCTAGGGACGGGCAAACATGCTAATTCCAACTGTGGTTCCTCAAATGTATTATACTTAGAAGCAAAATAGTCCAAGAGGACTTGGGAGGCACACAGTTCCAATCCTAGATTAGGAATTTTCAGAAAAGTTGGTTTAAAATTTTTGTTACAAACCAAATCTAGGTTGGGTGGAAGGCCAACAGATTGTGACTCATGTAGGAGGATAGGCACATCATTACTAATCACATCAACATCTCCTAAGTCTTCTACAAGTGTCACAACATGCTCACAATCATCAAACAGTTTAGCAAGTTCACACTCAGAATCATCAACATCATCAATAAATTCATTCTCATGCATTGGCAAATCAGGAGAAATATCACAATGTGACCTAGGTAGAGAATCAGACACATCAAATATATTTTCATGCATATTAGTGTCTACAGAAGATTCAACTATTCCTATGTCATGTTCATCTTCACAGAATAATTGTACGAATCCCATGTCAATATCAAAATCATATGAATTACAATGAGTATTAGAAAAAACAACATTCATGAAGGTCGAGGGCGAGAAGCCATATGTTTTTGAACCAACAGGTTCCACAATATTTTCATGTTCTTCTAACATATCATCATAATCATCATAATCATCATCATGGTAGCATGCATATTGGTCCTCATTAAAAGTGGTGGTGTCATTAGTCGATTCATGTTCCTCTAAATTAGGTTCATATTCAACATCATTTACATGGATGGGACTAGACACTTCATTAGGGACAACATACATTTCCTCATGAATTTCCTCCTTTTGTAGGTGAAGCAAAATCTGATCTAAATATGCCTGAATTCGTGATGTAGATCTATCGAAGTTTTGCTCACTAAGTCTGAAAGCTTCTGTGGTGGAGTCTAAATTCATGGGAGTACAAAATTCTTCATGTTCAAATTGTGGTGATTGGTACATGTGTGCATGGTCATTAGGGTTTATAAAAGATTGATCGCAACCCTCAAAGGATTGATTATGGTCCCAATGACTACCATTCTCACAATTTATGGGCATTTCATACCTTGGATTTTCTCTAGATTGTCTAAAATCATGCAAACTATGACAATTCTCAACAGGGTGGTCTAAACTACCACATGCGGGACATGCATAGATTTCAGGTTGCCTAAGAAAATTAGATGTGACAGATTCCTCATGTGATTGCATTTCTAAAGCTGTGATTCGAGCTTCTAATTGATCGATCAGTGATGATTGTGTGAGTGAGGCACTAGCAAAATGTTCATTTTCACGTTGTGGCGAATGATGCATGTGTGAATAGTCATTAGGGTTCATGTATTGAGGCTCGGGACTTTGAAAATGTCCATAATAATTCCTATGACTATTGACATCATGGTCTATGGGAGGTTCATAACGTGAAGTTTGTCCACACGCAAGTTCTCTAAGGGATTCGTTGTATTCCCCAACTGTAGAAAAAGATCTATACATGATTGGGCTCAAAAGCTAAGTAAAGAGTTTACAAAGCTCAAAATTTGGTTTTTTAAGGGATAGGACTTTTTGGAAAAATTTGGTTTTGTTGGGAAAAATTTGGTTTTGGCGGGAGACATTTGGTTTTAATGGGAAAAAGAAAAATTTTGGTTTTTAATGTGGGAGCAGAATAAAATTTGGTTTTAAAATCTGGGAGCAAGTAAAATTTTTTTTTTTTTTTTTTTTTTTTTTTTTTTGTAAGGTTAGGAGCCCAATGATTGGGGTATAAACCTATAGTCCAAAATAAAATGCAAGCCCACAAAAGAAAAGAAAAATAACAAACAAATAATTACAAGCATATAAAAGAAAAAGAAAAAGAAAAATAAAAATTATTACAAGCCCAAATAGAAACACTTAAATACAATCCCAGATAACTTTAATGAGGCCCAGTTGGGTTAGCTCATGGGTTAGGCTTACTTGATTTTGGAGGGAGCCCAAATTTGGGCTTTTTATCCCTTTTTAGTTGCACAGGCCCAGTTGGGCTTTAGGATCGTCCTAAGCAGCTCAGTTGGTTCAAGCCCAGCAGCAAAGGTGGAGCAGAGCCCAGCAGAATCTGCAGCGAAGCCCAGCTCAGTTGGTTCAAGCTCAGCTTAGAGAAAGCAGGCTTTGGCTTTGGCTTTGGCAGCAGCTGCACAGCAACAGCACCAGCAGAAACTGCAGCTTCACAGCAGCTTCAGCAACACTTGCAGCAGCACAGCAGCAGCACTTGCACTTGCAGCAGTGCAAGGTAGTGCACACCAACAGCAGAAAACAAGCAGCAGCAAACAAGCACTTGCACACCAACAGCAGCAAACAAGCACTTGCAGCAGTGCAAGGTAGTGAAGCAAAAACAAGACAGAAAACAGGAAACAAGCAGAAAACAAGCAAACTAAGGTAGAACAAAGAAAAAACCAAAATTCAAAAAAGAAACAACAACAGCGCCGCTAACCGAGTCCCCGGCAGCGGCGCCAAAAACTTGGTGGGTTTTGAAAGAAACCTACAAACTGACCTGCAAGTGCACAGGGTCAGTTGTAGCTAGTGATGGGAAGAAAGGGTTTGTCCACAGGGACTTGGAGAGGGCTATTGAAGTTTCCTAGATAGCTGAGCTAGTGACAGACAGTGAACTAAAGAACCAAAGAAAATTCAGTGGCAGTGAGCCAAAGGCAGTGAAGTTAAGAGTGAAGGTACTAGGGTCTTTGAATCCACTACTTGATCCTAAGCTAAGGCAGTACCTACTCAAATCATTGTTCTTGTTTCATTTCAGGGAAGATCATAATGGATGATTTTCTTGGCTAATCTTTACTCACTTGCCCCTAGCATCAGCTGTCTTCTTACAGCACAGCTGATCACAGGCTTGTTGTTCAAGAAGCTATCTATCACCCTAAGACAGTTAAACACAGTCCTTCAAATGGACTGAATTCTTAGCTACCATCATTCTTTCACCCCTAGAATCAGTTGTCTTCTTACAGCACAACTGATCACAGATGCATTCACTCAAGTAGATATTATCAGTCCTATGACATTTAAGCACTACAAGAACAATTAACATGATCATGGATTAACCTAGCATACAATTCAAGAGTATCATCTAGCCCCTAGCATATGAAGTTAGAACATATTGAAACTAATTAACAACTGGAATTGAAGTTGAACTAGAACATTGAACTGAAACTAAAATTGGAATTAAACTGAAATTAACAGGACATTGAAATTAAACTGAAATTAACCCAAGTAGGGGGTATCTCGGCTAACCAAGAACACCCCCTACACATACAACACCCCCTCTATTTATACCCAAAAATATGAATTAGGGTTCCATATGTTCTTCCCCAAAAAATCCCCTAAAACAGTAAAATTAGGGTTACACAATTTTTTTACCTAATTTCTCTGATAATTGCTCCCTCACTTCGACCCATGCTTGTACTTCGCCTCCTGCTCCTCTCCGTGCTTCTCATGCCCTAAACCTAGTTGTTCCAACAAACCCTAATCTAGGTCAGTGAGATACAGTTGGGGGTTAGGTGGAACAATTAGGTTCTAGGGAGATGGGGTGATGTTGTACAGAGGGGTATGGTGGTGGTTTGGTGGCTGTTGCAGGAGGGTTGGTGACGACAGGGAAGAAGGTGGTGGTGATGGTGGTGCGGCAGGGTATGGTGGTTGCAGACGGGGTGAGCTCGATTAGGTTCTGGCTAGGGGTTGTTTGGTTTGTGGGATATAGACTTAGGTGTTTGAGTGTTGAGCGGGATCATCGAACCTTGATGTTCGGTGATGAAAGGCGTAGGATGATAACTTCTGAAACGGATCTAACGGAGAAATTGAGACAGATCGTGAGCGACCGTTGGATGCAAAAAAAATACAACGAAACTGACGGCTCAAGATGGAGTTAGGTGCTGTAGTGTAAGGCGGAGATATCAAACTTCGATGCACAGCAAGGGAGCGACCGTCGGATGCTTCTGAGAACTGATCTGACGGCTGAAGACGCAAGCAGGTATGGATTTGGGTTTTAGGCTTTTGGGTATAGAAGATGGGTTTGGGAAATCTTGAGCCCACTTCTTCTTTAAGAACAACTTTCTTCTTCTTGAGCCCATTTCCAGCTTTTTGGACGTGCGCTCCATTCTTTGCGGCTTCCTTGCGTAATTTCTCCCGGCTTTTCACCACTTTTCTGCTCTTTTTGCTCCGCAACTCATCCAATCTTTATTTATTACCTAAAAATGCAAAATTAAGTAAGAAAAATATTTATTCTTGAAAACGATGAAAATACAGAATATGGGATAAAATGTAGAATTAATGCACAAAAGATGAGTTAAAATGCCAACAAAAAGGGATAAATATATACAATATTTGGCACTCATCAGCCGTCACAATGGGTCGGGTGAAAACCGACCCATTGTGATGTTGGGTCGGTTGCGGGTGAAAACTTCTGTTACCCGCCATCAGTGGGTCGGGTGGTGGGTGAGGACAAAACCGACCCATGTGCATCCCTAGTTGTATTAATGGCTAGTTAAGTTGCCCTTAGCATGAATCCCAGTTTGGGGTTATAAGATGCCAAGTAGGTTTTTAAGAAAAGGGGTTTAACCTAGTTCGCAAAACACCTCAGGGATATTAGAATTGGATAAAGGGAATAGTTGGGTGAAAAGAGAACTAGGGTTGCAGCTAATCAAATTTTGGATTTCTCGTTGATTGTTCTTCTCGATTGGTTTGCTTCTATTTCATTCTCTTCTTGAAGGCAAGTTTATTCTTTCTCCATCAACTTGATTTTGGTTATTTCATCTTTTCAATTATCATGGTTGTTCATAGTTGTTCTTATGGTAAATCATAAAACATCATACCTTGAAACCCTATATTGCTGAAAACGTAGCAGAAATCAATATGCCTATAAATAGAATTTTAACCGTTTGTTTCCGTTGACTTTTTGGTATGATGTAAATGAGTGTTTCATGTATCTTTTTCTAAAGTTTGAGGATGATCAGATACTGGTAAGGCTCCGAATCGATTGATTTTGCTAACTGTGTTTCTGCAGAATTCTGGTACCCTGTAGTACTGATTGACCTTCCGCATATATTATTCAGCCGTTGGATTTTTATCACATTTTAACTGCATATGATATTTGTTGTGTTAGTTGTCCTGTAAAAATTTCAGGAAGATCAGACTTCGTTTGGTACCCCAAAAGTCCTACTAGTCGTGAATGTGTCTGGAGTAAACCATGTCAAGTTCAGGTCTGTTGAGTACCTTAGTACAGAGATTGTAGCCGTTAGAACCTGCTGAAGTTTTAATATGTTGTATCCTAGTATCTTATGAGTCTTCAGGTTAAGTTTTGTGAAGCTCAGGTAAGTGTAACATCACCTTTTACCTCGTAATGTTAGTTGTTGCAATTCTGTTTGCTTGTGCTTTGCTTTGCTTTGCTGTGTACCTCGTTGTTTATATAGATTTGTGGATGTTGGTTTTTGTTGTAATGCCGAAATCAGGGCCACATTTATGTATAGGAAAATATAAGGTGTGTCGCGGTGGGTGGTGGTTGCAAGTGAATGCCGAGATCAGGACCACTTCCTATGTATATGAGATGGATTGTGTGTCTGGTGGGCAGTGAATTTGAGTATGTTTTGCCGGGACCTCCACTGTGTATTAAATGGTTGGAGTGTTACGGTGGGCGGTGGTTCAAATGTGTGTGTGTTTGTTCATATGTGTGGCTTATTCATGGAATTTATGTTGGTAACGAAAGGTTCATTATTTGGAACTATGTATATGATGTTGTTTCAATTTTAGCATGATTAATATTTCATAATACTTGTAAGGCTTATTATACACAATAGTTGAATTGATGGACTAAGAGTAAACTTGCAATTTCCAAGGCTCTGACCTTGTGTTGATTTCCTCCTTCAGGTGGCAGAATAATAAAGGGGACTAGTTGTGGGGTTTTCTTGAGTTTCCGCTGCAGTATCTGGGAAGATGTGGAACCCCTTCCTTGATGTGGTTTTTTTTGTTGAATTTGTTTCCCTTTATTTTCTACAAGGTTATCACATTGTTATTTTTTATTCTTTTCAAATATTCTTCTTATCTAAATTTTGTTAAAACTAAAATATATATTTCTTAATTCAGTTGAACTTCTAGTCCAGTTCGGTACTTATTCTTATGAAAAAAGAGGTTTTTCTTCTAGTATTGTTTTTTATTGAATATTAGATTCAATTCAGTTTGACGTTTTGACTAGTGTGAGATATATGAACCTACGTTCATATGGAAAGATCTTGATATACTATTGATAGGGCCGGCCGGACTATTAATATAAATTCAAAGTCGTCACAATTCATCACCAAGAATGTGGAGCCTAAGAGACGTAAGAGGCTTCCGAGACTTCCCAGAGGTATAATTTGCTTCTCCCTGAGCATCTTTGATTCCTTTATATAAGTCCTTAATTCAATATTTGCCAATTTCTATACGAATTTTCTTAAATTTTATTTTCTTAGGATTTGTATCTGAAGGGTCTCTGTTCTATTTTCAGCTATTAGCTAACTTTTTTTTTTATTCTTCTTTTGGTAATCGTTTAGGAATCTTTCTTTCAAAAAGAGATTAGAATCAAACATCAATGAAGGAGGGAAAGGTATCCACAACAGGAAATGAAACAATGGGACTAAAGACACCCCGGAAGGGTAAGAAAAGGACGAAAATTATCAATTGCAATTTTGAAGCCAAGAAGAAGCTGAAATTTAAGTTACCCAAAAGTCACAAAATCAGTGGCTACAAATCAATATATGAATCTCAACGACAAATGTGGAAAACCCATTCTATTTCTTGTAGAGGACTCGTACTTTGATTTGTTGGAATATTTTCAACGCCGCTAACCAAAGGGGGGTCCTGGGGGGCATCGCCCCCAGGCTGTGGTCGACCTGACATGTCAAGTCGTGGGGGTCCAGGGGAGACCGCCCCTGGTGGGGGTTTCAAGGGGGCAACGCCCCCGGAAGAATTTTTTGAACTGAAGGTTTTATTTGGCCGATAAAAGCCTGTTCGAAAATTTCGAATCCAAAAGACACCATTGATATCTGTTGATGAAGGAACCTGACGTTTCGTGAATAGAAACCTGTTGGGGAATAAAAAAAAAACCTATTCCCAACAGGTGCAAAACCCTTTATAAATAGCTTCTCCCAGTTTCGTTTAACATATAAGAAAAATCAATCTGTTTTCTCTGTTTCAAAAAGCATCATCAGAAATCAGAAATCTCTTTGTGTGTTCTTGATTGAATCAAGGGGTACAAACCTTGAATTCAGTTTTCGTTGCAGGGCTTTCATTGTATCCTGAAGGCAATATTTCGCATACCTGTTGTAATCGCCAATTGTTATTGGGAGGGTAGAAATATTTGTCTAAAAGAAATTTATACAAGCCTTGAAAGTTTTTGAGTGCAACACTTTCTTCTCTGTGTCATTCATCCTTTGTGAAACCCATTTTTTTCCAACATGATTTGTATGTGGTGATGATCATCGCATTTAGGATTTTAATGTTTAAAGAGGATTTCCTTCAAGGTGAAGATGCTAGGTTGTGAAGAGAAACATATAATTCATTCATGGAAATTTGAATTTAGTAGAGATTAATCATTTACTTATAATTTGCTTCTTTGCGTTGAACAAGGGACGGTTTGTATGCAGCACTAGCTAGAATAACATTTTCATTCCCTCTGCGTTAATTATGTTATAAAGGGCTTTGTATTGTCCTTGGAAGATTTCTTAATATATTGATGTAACACCCTGTGTTTTTAGCATGGCGCATGTTAAAAGATCCGTCATGGCATGAGATGAGTTTCATCTAAAGTTTCTGTTGCATGGTACACGGTAGATTGGCTTAAAGCCAATGTCACGCCAAAATGGCGGATTATGTTCTGCATTTGGCCAAGGATCAATGTTGCATCATCATGATGCATCAGGCCAGTAGGGTTGGTGGCATTGAGCTTGCAGCTCGCACAATCATTGTGCATCAGGCCAGAGAGGGCTGGCCGAACGAGTGTTGCGCAATCATTGTACGTAATCATTGCGAAGTAAAGCAATCTTTGCGAATGAACACAATCATTGCAAAGTAAAGCAATCATTGCGAATGAACACAATCATTGCGAAGTAAAGAAATCATTGCGATGAACAGTAAAGCAAGCATGTCAATTTTCTCCCCTAAACATACTTGTAGAAATTCCATTAAGACATATATAGGGAGGGGTACTTGGTTGATGATGCATATGCGGACTATGTACCAAGTTTGCTTCATAGCTTAGCCGGAAGAGTATAAATGATGCCTAAGACTCATTTATAGCTTCGTAGCCTTGCGAGGAGGGCATTTGATGCTTAGGCATCACTATGCCATGTCGCGGACCCGATGATGCATAATCATTGTGCATCTTGACGGAATGGCCTACGGATCAGGCTATTACCATTTTTGCTAGGATACGGCCTTGCAAACGAGTTGGTTAAGCTTCTATCCCTTCGTGGATGAACTACGACCTGTGCTTGATCCCTTTAGAGTAGGGAAGGGTACGTAGGCAGCCGCAATGAGTTGCAACATTGCCGGTCCAGCACTTTGTCGCTCATATCATCTAATTGCGAGATGATTGCGGCAAATTGGCCCTTCATATCATATAAGCTCGGTAGCTCGATGCAAGAGATGATTGTGGTCAACATGCAAGCAAGTGGATGCTCATACTTCCTATCAAGCTACAAAGAGCAAGTTATAGCACACACGCTGGATTATTTGGAAGTTAAGGACCTGAGTGTCGTAATTTAGTTCAAGAGGAGTCCATTTTGATGGGAAACGGCCCGAAGATCAAGACATGTTGATCCATAGATCTACATGGTCACCAGAATTTAGCCAAATTCATTCGTTTAGGGCCTCAAAAGGCCATTTTTCCGTTTTAAGAAGGTTTTTGGTTTTCTTAATAAAGCCTTCACGGAACAAGGGTGAGTTGGAACGGTGTGGAAGCTAAGTTAGCTACATCATGCTGCACGAGCATGCCTGCAAGGGGCGGATGGACGTGCATTTGCCTAGCCTTAAGGCCCAGATCGTAGCTTCATCATGACCCACCGAGGAAGTTACGACCTGCGGGGCAACGCGCCAAAGGCGTAATTTTCCGGTCCGTCACAATTGATCTCTTTATTTAACTGATGGAACCAAAAATAATGTGATCCCTCCTTTCCACTACAGTAACATCTCACTAGTACTGAGCTTCCGAATCTGTAGCATGGCAATCGCCATCTAATCATCTATACAATCATTGCAAATGCATATCAGTGATGGTTGTTAAATTGGATGATTTTCCTGAGAGAGTTAATTTAATTCCTTGTCTCTTAAAAATCAGTGAATTTTCCACTATGTGGAAAAAAATTATATTCCGATTGAGTTTGTCGTTCGTATGAGTTGCACATAAATACAGGGTCAAGTCGTGTTTCAATTAAATTAGACTTTTACTCATTTACTTCTGAAGGAAAAATAACCAAATCATTGATCTATGAATAGTTGCAAATTTTATAAATCAACTCCCCGATACAAATGCGCCCAGTTAAATAAAACATAGAGGAAACGGTGTTTTTAAGCTCGCTTGATTCTTATTGGTCGATATGAACTTTTTTACTATTAGGTAATGCATGCAAATCTACAATTTCAGTAGAGGGTATGGAGTTTTTTTTTTCCTCTCTGTTGCAATTTTCTACCACATTTCAGTTCAGTATTCCCGGTTTCTATTACCAATTATGGCTTCCTTATTAATACATCGGTTTTTTCATAAAAGTTTGTAAAAAGTTGCATGAGAAAAGTAATTTCTCGATTACATGAACGTTTTTCAACTTAATCATATTGGAAAATAAAAAATACAAGGAAGTCCAAGAGATATTAAGCAAATTTAAAGTAAAATAACCGGCTGACCGAAGATCTTATGTTGGAGGAGAAAGATCTTCATACAACTGAAATATACGGATCCATACAACTATTTTCCAACTTTTACTCCAACAAGAGTTTTATTTGGTTTCAATTTTCTCCAACACTCCAATGATTTTACTTCCACTTGATATTGATTTCACTCGATATAATTTGGCTTGCTCGATTTTTTTTTTCTTTTTATTTTTGCATTTCTCATTTACTGCTGCCGCTTAAAATGTAGGTTGACGACATTATACATGAAAATTAGATGAAAAAAATAATTTTGTGACTGGGCATGCGAAAAATGAACAAGGATATTGTTGTCCCAAGGCATCCTTGAGGGTATGATGAAATTTTGTGAACGAGGTCTTACTGGTTCATGGAGAAAAAAATATTAATATACAGGTCGGGCAAGATCAACATAGACTATAGATGCCCCTCAGTCCTGTCATAAATGTTTTCAGAGTCTGAAAATTATTATTTATCCGAAAAGACAAAAGAAATTGTTTTTGGGGCTGCAAGAATTTTAAAGAATTGCCAGAAAAGATTTTTGAAAGGGCTGCATGTAAAATGAAAAATCTTATGAGTCAAATGACACATATGATACGAACAATCGAATGTTGCAAATACTCATCTATACGGTTAAAATGAGCTCAAATGTTATTTCTATTGTTTGAATTTGACGAAAATATGCAAGTCATTAATATGCAAAAGTCATTAATTTGTACTCCCTCTGCCCAACATCCATAATCCTCTTGCATTTCTAAAAACAGTGTTCTATCTGGAACCCAATACATTCATTAATTCTCGAATAGGAAGAAATAATATACAATTGAAGAGAAATTATAATAGTTTTGGTTGCTATGCTACAAATGAGATAAATGAAATTCTGGATGAGCAATTGGAATCTATTATTAAGATCACCTAAGTAGAATTTTTCAATAAAATTATGCATGAATATGAGAACGATGCACTCACCAAATCAAAATCCCGTGAAAATTTACGGACTGAAATAGATTCTGCCCCGTCGGCCACAACAATTAACAAGGGCCACCATCATGGGTTAATCGCGGGGCCGCCCTACCAGATAAGCAACACAAGCTGCATACTGAAAATATTCCTTAATAGAATAAGGATTTTAGGTAAAACTGATTCCAGGTGAGGGAATAACAAAAAATAATAGATTTGTAAGAGGCCACTAATAGAAAACACAAATTTATGGGGGACCAAAAAGAAAATAGCATTTTACATTTGTAATGTTTCTTTACATAACAGGGGCTACAAAAAAATTATTTTGGCTTTAGGCCTCTAGATTGGCAGGACCGGGCCTACTCTGTAAGATTTGTGGGATGTTTGGCTCAGTACGTTTATCATTTGCCGCATGAGTATCCGTAAAAAGCTATTAAACTGTGAAGACACCAAACAAAAGTCTGGTTTCGTCGAAAAAGTAAGAATATGTTTTCCAAAGAAAGTCTTGTTTCACGGTAATAGGATTGATGATATTGGTCCGTGATAGTTGGCTTTAATATGAAGTATTGCCCGCACGAAAGATACACTAGTATATTAATTTCAGTAATTTTTCAACCCTTTTCTCCATTTTACATATGATCTCTCTCAATCTTCTCCGAATATCATGGCTTCAATTTTCTCCAACATTTCATTAATTGCTTCATTTGCTTAATTTTTTTCCTTTTTCGTCTTTTTTTTTTACCACCATTTGGAATCAATCTCAACAACACACTGATATGTACAAATTACGTTAAAACAACAATTTTGTGAGCAGGCTACACGTACAAAACGAATGGGCTTTCCATAACCAACACATAAGCAATATTTGTTTTCTTATCCTTATCTGGAAAATCGGTGCATAGAACATCGGACTCTGATGCTCTACTCGAAGATATTAAATTTTTTTAGCCCAAAATATCTTTTGTCTTTACTTTCATTAAAACGGGTGTACAATATCTGTCTAGAGATGATAAGCCAACAAAAATAGAAGATAGAAAAGAGGGTGCGAGTCCGAGCTCAGAAAATTAGTTAGCTCTTCAATGGCTGCTCTTGGTAATATCGCAAGTCTGAGACTCTTCTCTTCATCAAAATCAGCAACCACAAGATCAAGAAGAACCACCACTGTTTCCAGTCCTAGACCAAGAATTTCCTGCACTGTGGCATGGGATCCAGAGGGAATTCTCGGTCCTCCACAAACAGGTCATTTTGCTAGAAAAGATTTCCAGTCGAAACTTGAGAAAGATTCCGATGCTCGTGAAGCTTACGAACGTCAAGTTCGTGAAGAAATTGAACGGCGTCATGCTGCTCGTCAGGTAATAAACGTGTCAGAGACTCAATTCTGTAGTGTTTGTATGCTTCAATTTGTTATTGGCTTTCCCCGACTAATTTTTCCAACCATTTTCTCTCCAGGCTCGTGTAGTTCCGGACAGCATCGAACAATTAGTTGAGTATTTCCTAGATACAGAAGCTAGAGAACTTGAATTCGAGATTGCAAGACTAAGGCCTCGGCTAAACAAAGAGTTTTTTGCTCATTTGAAGTTTGAGCTTGGTCAGTTGCGGTTTGCTGTTTCGAGGACTCAAGCTATGGAAGATAGACTAGTTGAGCTAGAAGCAATGGAGAAAGTTCTAATGGAAGGTACGGAAGCTTATGACAAATTGCAAGCAGAAATGATTACAACAAAAAATTCACTAGGAAAAATATTGAGATCCACTGACGTAAAAGCGACTTTGTTAGAGATGGTTGAAGCTAATGAGATTAATAAATCTTTATTAGCACTTCTTGATGAAAATATCGCTACTGCACATTTAAGTGACCAGAAAGAAGCTGCATTTTTCATGGAGAGAGTTCGTGCTGCGCTTCTCAAGTACATAACTGCATAGGTTTAGCAGTTTATGTTTCTGTTCAATTTTGTTTCTAGATGAATAATTTTTTGGTTGCATTTTTTGTTTATCAAACTGAAGTCTTATATTATGTACTAATGATATGTAATAATGAGCCTACTTTGCTGTGAATGGAAGAGTATAGTCTGAATCACTCGAAAATTTAAATATCCTAAAGCTGTTTTTGTTTTCTTCTTTTTGCTAGAAAAAAATGATTTATAAGAAAGGAATGAGATTACAGAGTTTGAACAAATTGAGGGAGTGAATCCCCATTCCATTCTCCCACTACATTGTGAATCTTACTATGCTTTGCAGCTTTGTCTGCCAAGCCATTAAAATCTCTACTTAAGAATTGTAACCGAGTAAAAGAAATCTATCTCAAGAGGAAAAGACAGTCATTTAAAATAGAGCATCAACTCCAGCTAGATATAGAATTTAGCTCTTAGTATGACCATGGATAATTTAGAGCAGGAAATTGTTGAAGAGCCTTACATCAGGCGCTTTCGGCATTTTTTTGGCTCTACAATGGCAATCCATCTTCTTTAATTTTTCCATTCACTTTCACACTATTGAGTTTATAGCCATAATCATACGTCAGCTCCTGCATGCATTGAACATGTGACATGATTTATATCCAATAGATGCTCTAAATCTTAAGAAGCTCTTTAGTGTTCGGGGAAAGCAATATAACAGTATTTACCTCCATAGCAGGTATATTCCTATTAGCAACCAATACGATCCGTGCAAAGTTGATTTCACGGTGATCACTTAGAACAGCTTGTACAAATAGATTCGTTCACAAGAACGGTTGATGAACCGAACAAAATTTCCAATTTTTTCCCCATCTATACAAAACTTGGCCTTCTGAAATGACAAAAAAAAAAAAATCAGTTATATATAAACTAATTAGGAATATTGGCTTATCCAGAATTGTCAAGTCGAAGTAAAACTATCAAACAACACAAAACTCATTGGTGATTAGGATATAAGAGTGTAGTACCTTTCTTTTCCTATTCTTCTGTGATCGATCGATATCAAAGAGGTACTCATTCCCCAGTTCTTTATCTGCATCCTTATCCCTCCTGATCACCCCCACATACTCGCCCAAATACGCGCCTTCAGGAATTGGATCCCTTGATCTCACACCCCAACCTTTCTGTGGAGTACGAAATACCTATAAGAGAACATGAACGAATACGTCAGAAGTATTTTTGCTGTTTTTAAAAGATTTTTTCAAACAGTTTTTACCGCACTTAATTATGTTTTAATTGCGCTAATTATGGCATGATTTATTTGCCCGTTTTTCGACTGTTTCGAATGAAATTTTAATTGCAGCAATTAATCCAATTTATTCTCCATTAATCTGCATTGACAGACTGGTTATAAAAACAATTTTGAGAACAGAAAGAAGATACAAGTTTTTACACTATTGTTTTTCTGAGAATCAAGAGACCAAAAAATACCGAGCAAGAATAGAGAGAGTAAAAGTGATCGACTTCTCATTGTGTGCGTGAGAGATCGAAAGAGAGTTTTTCTCGGCTGCTTTATCCTGGGGGCGTTGTACCGGAAAAGAACTCCTTGCACAAAATTCAAGGCAGAGCCACGAAACGTCCTAAAGAGAGCGACCTGGTCTTGACTCAACCGTCACTTTGTTTCGTGTCTTAATCTCTGTTTTGCAGGTGTGAAATCGGCAATTGTTCCAATAATTTTAGGAAGAATCTTTCTGCCATGGAATCTGAAAAGAAAACAGTTGCTGATATCAACAAGCCGTTCAAGTTTGAAGGACTTCACTTCAGAAGATGGAAGCTAAAGTTGTTTTTCTACCTCAAACTGATGAAGTTTCACATGATGGTGACCTCCATCAAACCAGCTGATCCACAAGATGCAGAAGCTGCAGAAAAAGCATCTCCGACCGCAACAAGTGCAACTCCTCAACCAACTGAAGAACTTGTTGTGACCCAAACTGCTGAAGAAAAACAAAAAGCCTATGAAAAATGGATTGATACTGACTTTGATTGTAAAAACTATATTCCGAATGCTTTGTCTGACGATCTATATGAATATTACTCCACATTTGATACTGTTAAAGATGTGTGGGATGCCTTACAGAAGAAATATGATACTGAAGAAGCCGGATCGAAGAAATATGTTGTAAGTCGCTACCTGAGATATCAAATGGTGGATGAAAAATCAGTCGTTGCTCAGGCTCATGAACTTCAGAAAATAGCTCATGAAATTATGACGGAAGGTATGAAAACTGATGAACAATTTCAAGTATATGTATTGATTGATAAATTACCCCCATCTTGGAAAGGCTTTCGTAATGCTTTGCGTCATAAAACTAAGGAATTTTCTCTTGAAAGTTTGATTGTTAAGCTCAGGGTTGAAGAGGAAGCACGAAAACAAGACAGAAAGGAAGAGATTCTTATCGTTTCCAATAATAAGAATCAGACTCAACCGATTTTGAAACCTAAGAAAAAACCGATGAAATCTGACCAGAACCAAAGGAAAGGAAAACCTAATCAAAACAAGAACCCATTTTGTCGGCAAAGCAAAATGTGAAAAGACAAGCATATGCGATAATATAGGGTGGGAGTTTCTCATATCGCTCACCCTGTAGAATAAGAGAAATGAGAAGAGGCAGAATGTAGGAGTGAGATATCGCATATGTTAGTAAGTATGCGAAGTGAAGACTATATAACTTAAACGAGGGAGATCGCACAGAGCAAGGTTGAGATGACGTAATGGATGATGTCAGCAATGTTATGAGTAAAGTGTGAAGATCTGTGCGAAGTATGGTCTGTGCGAGAACGAGTGATTGTACAGGAGCGAGTGTATCGCATAGAGATTCCAAAAATAAAGGATCTCTTAGCTGTCATCCACTATGTAAGATCTTATATAAAGAGGAGAGGTTATTACTTGTAGGGTGATTCTTTTAGTGAGTGTTAGATAAGAAATCAGGAGAGAGAAAGTAAATCTAGGAACAAGTAAGATTGTTATAATACTTATATCCATCTTGTAAACCGACTTAAATCTTGATAATCAATGAAGAGTTTAATGACGATTACCTAATATTGATTATAGTTATAGTGGAATGTGGTTGTGAGGAAACTTGCAACTACATAATGTGTACTCAAGTGGTGGTCAGTCGATTAGTTTATGTTAAGAAAATTCTAGAGAGAACTAGAGTGGTCTTGTAGTGCCTACAAATAGGCAGTGATACATTCATTTGTAATTGTAACGAAGTAAGAAGTGAGTAATAAGATTCAGAGTTTTTGGGAGTGTAAGAGTAACACAATATCTCCGAAGTTTATATTAAGTTTCCAACACATCAGAAGTTAGAACTTGGAGGTTAGGAGCTAAAAATTATCCGCCCATCAGATCAATATATGAAAACGACAAAACAAAAATTACAAATTTGAAAACTTTGGTTTCACTAGTCCAAAATTTACTTCTGATCTTAGAAAAAAAAAAGTCTCTTTTCTCATTGAATTCTCTCCCTCCCTATACTTTAAAGTCACCTCTTTGACCACCACCTAAATCTCACATTTTCCTTCATAATGCTTCTTCTTCTTTTTTTCTTCTTCTTAATTCACCATAATGCTGCAGGATTTGAAATTTTGAGATTGGATCAAACGCAAATTCACACACACAAGGCAAGGATTTATATATAGTTATGCCAGTAACTTAATTTCAGAAAGAAAAAAATATGTGAAAAGAATATATACCTGAGAAAAGGTGATGCATATGTTGTTTGTCACCTGGACTTTCCCATTCAATGTTTTCAAACCACGTCTCGTCATTCCCCACAATCTTTTCTAGCTTTGGTGTTCTTTGATGCGACAAACAAATCCTCTTCAAATTTTCACAATCAACTACTTCCAAATGTTGTAAACAAGGGCATTCCAGACTGGTTGACCCTTGATGCAAATCACTAAGCTCTGGCAAATCCTTCAGTTCTAGCTTAATCAATTCCGGAAGTAGAACTGGGTTCTTATCAGAATTTGCAAGATTTATAGCAACCCATAATTGCTCAAAGTTCTCACAGGTTTCAATGATTAGCTTCTTTAGCTTAGGAAAGAATCCCACTTCAGGAGTTAAAGCAGTCGATGAGCATCCTACCACGCTTTCCTCTGGCGCAATTAGTGTAACCATACTTTGACAATATTGAATGTTGAGTTCCTCTAGCTGTCGAAGCTGTGGTGCAATGTCTAGAGAGAATAGATGATTAATTCTGTCACAACCATAAAGCTCAAGTATTAGAAGATTGTCAAACCCAGCTCCATTTGGAGTGACACCTTTCCATATAATCTCCAGAGATGGCAAGCGCTGCAAGCATATCTTTTTTAGTTTGAAAAATGTAGTGACATTATTACTTGCCTCTCCAGAAATAGGTTCAGCTGCTTTTTCTGAGTTAAATATTTCCCTTAGCATATTACAACCTTCTATTCTAATTTCAACTAAATTCGGTACCCGTTTGAACAAATTTGAGTCGAAAATATTGACCATGTTGTTGCACTTGTTTATGGTCAACTCTTTTAATTTATCAATGAATCCTATCGGTATAGCTCCATCAAATAGTTGCTTCAAATTATCCATTGAACGAATGACTAAATCTTCCAAAGCGCTGAAAGTGTTTCTTGCAACCCCTACTTCCTGTACCCTCATCAGAAATTCCATGCCATTGCATTCTTCAATACCGAGAGATTTCATATTTTTGAATCCAACATGAGTTGGAACAATTTGTGCCATGCTCTTCAGATCGTTGCTCTTTTTTACTTTTAGCGTCTCAACTCTTTCCAACAACACCATAATGATTTGACAAATTGGAGGCGAAACCATAAGATCAAGGAAATTGTGACAAGACCTATAGTCTAACCCTGTTCTCTGGCCAAAAGTTACATCCAAACGGATTCTACTTAATCCATCCTCCTCGGAATGAAGCTCACGACGACTCTTATCTAAACTGAAGTGTAGAGTAGTTAATGTACCTTTCTTTAATAGAAATATTAGCTCTTCTAAACTAGCTTTCATTTCATTTTGCCACCCTTCGATTTCCCATCCGCTGAAGCTTTCCTTCATGTATAACTCTTCCAACTGAGACAACCTCGAGATAATATTTGGTGGAACTTGCAGTGACTTGTTGTGTGACAAATTTAACGACTTCAAACCAGTTAATTCGACTATTTTATGTGGCAGATGTTCCAAATTACAATCTTGTAGACTAAGAATTACAAGTTTCTTTAAATGCCCAACTAGAGATATATCAGTTGAAGGATCAAAAACACAATGTTCTAGATAAAGTGTGCGGAGACTTACAAGTGATGAAAGCGAAGATGGTAACTTAGATATACCAATTGAGCGCAAATCAAGAGTTTCCATTTGCTTCATACCTTGAAAGAAACGATCTGGAATGTCCTTCAATGTCTTATTTCCTTCCAAAGACAGGCTCAATAAATGAGGAACTTCAGGTTGGTCAGGGAGTCCGGTGATTGAATTTCTCATTAGTGATAGTCGTGCGAAGTGAGTATTTCTGGATGGCCACTCAGTTAACCCCTTGCCAGCTTCTACAAAAAAACCATGGTCCTTTTTCGAAGCAATTGAGATCGCCACATCACGAATAATATCATGCATCCACACAAGGGATTTTTTTTCATCGCGCAATAATAAACATGAATCAGTAAGTAATTGCAGTACTGTGTGCAATCTGCCCCTGACTTTCTTTAGATTAGTCGGTCCATGCAAATGAGTATCACAGATAAAGTACATCATCAATTCATTAGTCACAGCTATTTTATAATCTTCTGGGAATAAGCAACAAAGCAGGAAACATCTTTTCTCTATATCATTCTTGAGGAAATCATAACTCAATTTTATTGAGCAGAAAACTTTGGAATTCATACCTTCGATTTCTTCGATGTGAGAATCCTTTAGTTGAAGAGCGGTATCTTCCCATACTAGAGTGTCTTTGTTTCTCAATGCCCTGCCAAGCACAACAAGTGCTATTGGCAAACCATTGCACTCCTTGACGATCTCCCTGGCCACAGCAGAATCTGGAACATCACCAACGTTCTTCATGAATAAATCCCATGATTCATCCTCTTTTATGGTCTTCACCTCAAAGCTCTCTTGAAATTTATGAGAACCACAAAAGTTTTTAAGGATTCTTGTAGTGACAACAACTTTCAAGCCTTTGTTTTGTCCATAAGGTATGCCCACATGGTGTAAGTTGAAATCCTCCGTCCACAGATCATCTAAGACAATGAGTACGCTTTGTTCCCTCATCAACCGTGCTGATAAAACCGATGCTCTTGTGGTCACATCCTCGATTTGTTTGATCGCTTCAAACTCTAACACATCTGCTATCTTAGCTTGTATCTTTTTCAATTCCACATTCTGAGATACAGTTACTATTACGACCACCTCAAAAAGTCTATCATCTTTAACCTGGTTACAAATTTGATTAATCAACATAGTCTTTCCAATTCCACCCATTCCATATACCCCAAACAACGTCATCTCGTCGTTGCTTAGCGCTTTCATGACTTCATCTGTAACAGACTGTCTTGATGGAAATGACTCAAAATCTGGATCTTTCGGAAGAAAATCTACACCATGAAGTGAACCTGCACCTGGAGAAACACTTGAAAAATTCCTTCCTTGGTGAATAAGTAAATCAATGATTTTTGTTTTTTCTCTTATCATTTTACCAACGCCATAGCGACGATTAATATTTTTGATTTGATCAAGATCTTGACCATTCACTAACGCCTCTAGTGTTTCATATCGTGCAACTTCTGTATCGACTTGTGCAAACCAATCATCCACAAGTTGATAAACTGTTTCAAGATTTCTCTTGGCTGCATCAACTTTAAGTTGCAAATCTGATCTTAATACACTCAAATTTTGGACTTTGGTCTTAAGCTTTGCAAACTTTTGCTCATGTTGAACAAAGTACCCAACATGAAGCTTAATTGGAGATACAAAACACTTGATGATCTCAACAGTGGGAGTCACAATCCAGTCCGCCATTCTTGATTGAGATTTTTGGATAGAAACTACTGTTGGTTTTGAGAAAATGAGATGTAATAAGAAAATTATTATAGAATGATTTAATTATGGTTCTCTCTTTTGTTTTAATTATTGGATAATGGCGGTATTCATGAATAAATGTGTTTATATTATGTATTAGATTCCTTTACAATGTACTATTAAGGATTAAAACTTCAATTTGTGCTGCTTTCCTAGTGTTTTCAGCCGGCCACCTTCCTAGTACTAATCTTTCGTGTTATAGTTAGTGCAGTCCAGATCTAATAATCTACCATTTTTATATTTAATCAAACAAATTCATCTGCCTTTTCCATTTAGAAAAAGTAGTGTATTACTTAAAGAGCGCAGGAGCTTACTGCTTACCTATGATATGATCAGCTTCGACTTTAGGTTCTGATCGACAACGTTCCGTCCACCCACTTTAGTTCACTTGACTTGACCATCCATATAAAAAAAATGTAAGACTCTCCTCCACTCAAATTAGTGTAAGCAAAATAACTTTTACTCCACTCATTCTCTGTTTTTTACATTTTGGTTCTCAATTGCTTTCCCATATTTATAGTATTCGAGAGTTATTTTAGTTGTTTTAATTTGTCCGGAGAGACCATATCAGCAAGTTTTGAGTTCTAGTTCATGTCTGATAATTCTTTTGTCAGATGGGAGAATAGGAAGATAGTTAGAGATATTAAAGTTCTTTTGAATTCTTTTAGTTGTTGGAGCATTAAACATGTCAAGAGAGATAGGAATAATTTGGCTGATGCTATTAGTTGTTTACAAACCTTTGAAGAACTTCAAAATGCTACTAGTTGTTTACAAACCTTCTTAGGCAGGCATATTGCGCCTGTCATTATCTAATAAAATTCATTCTTTTATCAAAAAA
>NW_020651415.1:2161271-2175162 GCF_003573695.1 Papaver somniferum | reverse complement strand
AAAAAAAACTAGGGAAGGACCGGAAGGTAACTGCAGGTGGATTATCACCTGACCATGTGTCGTTCCTGTTGAAAAAAAAAAGGTTTCACAAAGGATGAATGACACAGAGAAGAAAGTGTTGCACTCCAAAACTTTCAACGCTTGTATAAATTTCTTTTAGACAAATATTTCTACCCTCCCAATAACAATTGGCGATTACAACAGGTATGCGAAATATTGCCTTCAGGATACAATGAAAGCCCTGCAACGAAAACTGAATTCAAGGTTTGTACCCCTTGACTCAATCAAGAACACACAAAAAGATTTCTGATTTCTGATGATGCTTTTTGAAACAGAGAAAACAGATTAATTTTTCTTATGTGTTAAACGAAACTGGGAGAACCTATTTATAAAGGGTTTTGCACCTGTTGGGAATAGGTTTTTTTTTATTCGCCAACAGGTTTCTATTCACGAACCGTCAGGTTCCTTCATCAACAGACATCAATGGTGTCTTTTGGATTCGAAATTTTCGAACAGGCTTTTATCGGCCAAATAAAACCTTCAGTTCAAAAAATTCTTCCGGGGGCGTTGCCCCCTTGAAACCCCCACCAGGGGCGGTCTCCCCTGGACCCCCACGACTTGACATGTCAGGTCGACCACAGCCTGGGGGGCGATGCCCCCCAGGACCCCCCTTTGGTTAGCGGCGTTGAAAATATTCCAACAGTTCCAAAATCAGACACCTGAATGAATATTGCGTTTAGAATTTTCACTTAATGACAAGATTATTCTGAGATGCAATAGTTCTCCAACACTGATCCTAGAGTCCCGACAGTGAGCTCTTCCAAATGTTGGCCAACTTTGTTCACCTGAAATATTAGTGATGGTGGAACAGGGGACGTAAGAAAACTGTCACTAAGACCTTTTTGGGACGGCTTTTGGCCTCTTGATATGCTATTTGGCCGTCCCGAGAGGCCTCCATTTTTATTGTGTTATAAAAGCTACCTTTAACATGACCACGTTATGATAATAACACGGAAGCAACATAGAAGCTGGCATAATGTCGATTCTTAGTTGTTTCTCTTAGTGTAGACATCAAAGTGTTACTTCTTAGTTGGTCAATCAATGTCGATTCTTTTAAAAATATCGAGTTTGATGATTTTGTATTGTTACGAAAGTATTTTTAGTGCAAGCTCTCTAAGCACCTTGCTCAACTCTTCCTATATCTTTTGAGAGTAATCCTGGCACTCTTTCTTATTTATAATATCTTTGTCTTTTTTCAAAAAAGAAGCTGGTATAATGGAAAGATAATCAACCACAACATACAATAAACGCAATAGCAAAGAACAAAAAAAAAAAAAAAAATCACAAACTACCCTCAAGAAGCAACTAAAGGGTCGACATACTGAAAAGCAGTACTTAGATGAAGTAATGCTCCAATTTATGAAAAATGAAACATACAACAGCATTGATAATATCGCAAGAGGGTCGTTGAAATGTTGTCTCCCACTTAAATTTTCACAGGTTTAAATCGAGTCCCATTGAATTGTATAATCCATCCATTAATGTTATTGGTGATAACAGGTGCTGCCTCAATAATGGTTCTCAGATTATCTGCGCATGATTCCTCTGTCAAAATAAAATAACATATAAATAAATGCCATAATCTGAATGACTCAGCTGAGGCCCTAATTAGTTATGCTAAGTTGATCTCTTCATAAAAAATATGAACTTGACACTCGTAATAAATTAATTTGGTTTCTGGAAGTGTTCGTGAGATAATATTTTGTACATGACAAAAAGAATGCTTCGAACTAAAAAACGAAAGGAAAATTTATGAAGAAAAATTCAAAGCGTATACATACCATTTTCCTCCAAGTTAACAAGGAACTGTGCCTTGGAGGGAATTTTGGGTAGGAATCTAAATACTTTAGTCTTTAAGCCAGCTTCATGTTGTTTACCAAAAACTATTGAGTAAGCTTCCCATCCTTGGGAATCCATTGAGTTATCACCCCCTGCAATGTCCTGCCAAGCACAACAAGTGCTATTGGAAAACCATTACACTCCTTGACGATATCTCTAGCCACGGCAGAATATGGAACATCACCAACGTTCTTCATGAACAAATCCCATGATTCATCCTCTTTTATGGTCTTCACCTCAAAGCTCTCTTGAAATTTATGAGAACCACAAAATTTTTCAAGGATTCTTGTAGTGACAACTACTTTCAAGCCTTTGTTTTGTCCATAAGGTATTGCCCACATAGTGTAAGTTGAAATCCTCTGTCCATAGATCATCTAAGACAATGAGTACGCTTTGTTCCCTCATCAACCGAGCTGATAAAACCGATGCTCTTGTGGTTACATCCTCGATTTGTTTAATCGCTTCAAACTCTAACACATCTGCTATCTTAGCTTGTATCTTTTTCAATTCCACATTCTGAGATATAGTTACTATTACGACCACCTCATAAAGTCTATCATCTTTAACTTGGTTACAGATTTGATTAATCAACATTGTCTTTCCAATTACACCCGTTCCATATACCCGAAACAACGTAATATCGTCATTGCTCAGCGCTTTCATGAGTTCATCCGTAACAGACTGTCTTGATGGAAATGACTCAAAATCTGGATCTTTCGGAAGAAAATCTACACCATGAAGTGAACCTGCACCTGGAGAAACACTTGAAAAATTCCTTCCTTGGTGAATAAGTAAATCAATGATTTTTGTTTTTTCTTTTATCATTTTACCAACGCCAAAGCGACGATTAATGTTTTTGATTTGATCAAGATCTTGACCATTCACTAACGCCTCTAGTGTTTCATATCGTGCAACTTCTGTATCGACTTGTGCAAACCAATCCTCTACAAGTTGATAAACTGTTTCAAGATTTCTTTTGGCTGCTGTACACCTGCTTTGCCTACTCCCATGGATATTGACTGTACACCTGCTTTTAAGATGGCTATTGAGGAGTTTATCGAACAAACAACACCCTCAACACCACTTCAACACAAACCCAAACCCATTCGAGAAGAAATCCATACCACCCATACCTTTTCATAAAAATTATTCGCTCTTATTCAAACCTATCACAAGAGTTATGAGTCCATTAATCACTTTCTCTCCAAATTCTTTATCCTCTTCATAACCATTACCGCCTGTCTCTGTTCCATTCCCAAATCATCTTTTTCCTTCACCTATTCCCAGCAAGTCTAAACATCTCATTACCCAATACCCTATCTACTACAGCTCTAGCCAGTACAAGATTTTAATTCCCAACTGGGTTCTGACAGAGGTCCATAGATTATTCAAATTGGGAAGGAACCTCGGAATCGATTTCACAGCCATGCTTACTCATTCAACACAATATCTTGTTTCCAAAGTAACCAAAGATGGTCCTTTTCTAAAACCCATTATTAAACTCCTTGTTAAAAAATCTCATTCCAAGGATATTGTTGTGCAATCATTAATTGCCTTTGATGATGTACAGGATATAACTATTCACGAACCTAAATCCAAAGTCTTACCTTTACTGGGTCTAGTAGATTCTTTTATTGCTGATTTGATAATGGAAGAATCGTCTGGGGATTCTTCTTCTGTTTCACCTGCATTTCCTCCTGGTTTTGAACCCACATATGCTGAAGTAGTTGATGATGCGTGTTCTAGTCAAGAATCAATTAAGGAATGCATTCCACAGTTCATTTTGCATCATGATCTTCTCGACTTACCTCTTTAAGGGTGCTAGATTCACCTGGTCTAACGGTCAAACAAATCCAGTCATGTGCAGACTAGACAGATTCCTTATTTCTTATTCTTTCGAATCCCACTTCCCTTTTGTTTCCCAAAATGCAAAACACAGACCTACCTCAGATCACGTTCCCATTCTTTTAGATATTTCTGATCCTTCTTGGGGTCCTAGCCCTTTTAGGTTTGAAATAATATGGTTTATGGAGAATGGATTTCTACGATTGTTAGAAGATTGGTGGAAGTCTTTTTGTTTTGCAGGTACCCCTAGTACAGTCTTATGGTTGAAACTCAAGGCTTTGAAGGAGAAGTTGAAGTTATGGAACAAGTCAGTTTTTGGCCGTGTTAATACTAAACTCAATCTTATCTTGTCAGAAATTCAGGATATTGACTGTTTTGCTGATGATAACATTATATCTGAAGAGAAGATACAGGAGAAGATTAAACATAAAGCTGAGTTTGAAAGAGCAGCACAGATGGAAGAAACAACTTGGAAAATTAAGTCAAACACTAGATGGTTACAAGAGGGTGACAGGAATACTTCTTTTTTCATCAATCAGGCTACTGCAAAAAGAAGGTATAACAGAATCAGACAATTATACATTAGTAATCAACTTGTGGATGACAAAAGTAAGCTGATCACATTGTGGGGTTTTATAAGAGTCTATTTACAGAGGAGGAGATAATCAGACCTGACTCGGAGGGCATTGATTTTGACAAAATAAATGAAGTTGAATCCACTATTCTGGAGGCTAACTTCACAGAAGGGGAGGTTTGGCAGGCAATCCAAGAGTTAGGTAATGACAAGGCACCTGGGCCTGATGGCTATCCTGTCATGTTTTTCTCCAAATGTTAGAACCTCGTAAAAGCAGATATTATGGGTACCATTGAGGAATTCTGTGTCTCAGGTTGTATTGATAACAGACATAATTCCACTTTTATCACTCTTGTTCCAAAAAAGGATCATATTGAGACTATAAGAGATTGTAGACCTATCAGCCTCCTAACTAGTGTCTACAAGATCATATCGATGGTCCTTGCTTCAAGATTGAAACTGGTAATTCCCAAATTAATATCCCCAGTCCAAAGTGCTTATATTGAGGGTAGACAGATTGTTGATGGAATTCTCATTGCCAATGAGCTTGTGGATTCTAGAACCATAGATAAGAATCCTGGGATCATTTGCAAAATTGATCTTGAAAAAGCCTTTGATAGAGTGAATTGGAACTATTTGGAATCTGTGATGATAAAAATGGGTTTCAGTTCTAAGTTACGTAAGTTGCTCAGATTTTGTTATTCCACATCTTCATTCTCTGTTCTCATTAACAGGTCTCCTTTTGGTTTCTTCAGTAGTAGCAGAGGGGTCAAACAAGGCTGCCACTTTCACCATTTCTCTTTAACATTTCCATGGAAGGATTTTCCAGGTATTTCGATAAAGCAGCTCAGTCAAATTTATTTTCTGGATTTTCAGTTTCACCTGCAAGTATTATGGTGAATCACCTTCACTATGCGGATGATACTATTTTATTCTTGAATAATAACAAGGAAGAACTGCATAACTTATTCTCTGCTTTGCAATGTTTCGAATATATCTCTGGTTTGAAAGTTAACACTTCTAAAACTAGACTTGTGGATTGGTGATATTCCGAATTTGGATATTTGGGCTGAGGAATTTGGGTGTGTAACAGAAAGCCTCGTTTTAAGTATCTAGGTTTGCCTCTTGGAGATAAATCTAATACAAAATCTATATGGGATCCAATTCTGGTGAAGTTTGATTCTATATTATCCACCTTGAGAGAAGAAACTCTTACTAAAAGGGGGTAAGTTGGCCTTACTGAAGTGTGTTTTATCTTCCCTGCCATTATACTATTTCTCTTTGTTCAAAGCACCGGTGTCAATTATCAAGCAACTTGAAAAGAAAATGAGGGATTTCTTGTGGGAACATGTGGCTGGTTCGAAAACATCTCATCTCATTAACTGGAAATTGGTTCAAACATCTAAGGATAGAGGGGGTCTGGGTGTCTTAAATCTTGCTGTCATGAATCAGTGTTTATTATCTGTTAAGGCAGGTAGTGTGGTGTACCCTGGAATCTCTCAATCAACTCAGTCAAGTAACAAATCTGAAGACTCAACAACCAAGTCTGGTCAGCAACAATAAGATCCGACTAATAACATGGGATAGTTATCTTTATTTAGAATATCTTGTTATCTCAATGTACTTATCTCTAATATAAATAGAAGTGTTTCATCTCCACAAGTTCTGTGGAAGTCATTCCTCCAAAATACAAATTGGTTCAAACATCTAAGGATAGAGGGGGTCTGGGTGTCTTAAATCTTGCTGTCACGAATCAGTGTTTATTATCCAAGTGGTGTTGGAAATTTTGTTCTGAGAAGACACATGTATGGCGCAAAATCATTGCGGATAAACATGGAGATACGAAGTCTTTTGGGGTGCCAGGAAAAGTGGAGACCACTTACGGTATTTCTTGCTGGAAAAACATCGCAGAAACTGCCTCTCTTATCAGCTTCAATTCAACACTAGATATTCACTCGGGTAAGAAAATCTCATTCTGGTATGATTTCTGGACTGGACACGATAACCTAGGTAATTCTTTCAGCTCTCTCTTCAAGTAAGTACAAAAAAAATCTGCTGATATGATCTCTGATTCTGATAGTTGGAAATTTGATTTTAAATGTCATCTTAAAGCCACTGAAGTTGATCAATTATCTGATTTATTTGTTTTAATCGGTTCTACACCTCCTTCCCTTGATAACTTGGTTGATACACGAAGATGGAATGATTGTTCCGGTATCGTTACAGTAAAGTCACTCTATTTGAAATTAACGGTTGTTGAAGGTGTAGAAAACTTCCCCAGATCTTTTATATGGAAGCCTGCTATACCTCCTAAGATATCTTTCCTGTTGTGGAGTTTAGTTTATAACAAGCTAAACACAATCGATATTCTGGATAGGAAAGGAATACATCTCTATAACTCTTGTATTACGTGTGCGAACGTGGAAGAGTCGCAGGATCATCTTTTCTTACACTGTAAGATTGCCTGCAAGGTTTGGTGCATGCTGATGCCTATTATGAATTGGTCTTGGGTCTTTCTGAAATCTTTTAAAGATCTTGCACAGTGTTGGTTTCACACTGCTCTTTCGGCTAGTGGAAGAATACTATGGGATCTCATACCAGCTGTCATTGTGGGTACTTTATGGAGAGAACGGAATTGTCAAATTTTCGAGAGAAACTATGAGTTTAAGGTGGATTCAGACTTGGGTGATGAGGCTAAATGCATGGTTTTATCTTGGGCAGCTGCTAAAGGGTCCAGAATTCACATAAATTATGCTTACTCGGTTTCAAATTGGGATTCACTTTTTTCTGTAGTTTAGCCTTTCATTCTTTTTAAAGATAGTACTACTAATCTGTCGTGTTATAGGATTATTAGTGCAGTCTAGATCTAATCTACAATTATTTTTTTATTTCTATTCAAACCAAATTCACCTCCCTTTTCCATTAAAAAAGAGTATAGTGTCCACTCAAATTAGTGTAAGCAAATTTAGCTTTACTCCTCTCTTTCTCTATTCTTACATTTTGGTTTTCAATTGCGTTCCCATATTTTATAGCATGTGAGAGTAATTTTAGTTGTTTTAATTAATTTGATTTTAGTGGAGTTGTGACTGACTAATGTCTCAGTTACTCGCACTACTTTGAATACCAACTATCAACCCCTCCTTATTAAAATGTTGTTTGGTATTTTCACAGATAAAATTGCAACTCACCTATATTCAACGACGGGAAAGAAAATGATATATATATATTTCACCTATACCCAACAATCATATGCCATTTCATTTGACGGAGCTCTTGTCTAAGAAGGCTTACAGTACAACCCCAATAATTTTTGCCTATCGAAGACAGGGATTCTGTGCAAGGTATCTCTCTCTTTTCAGTGGTTCTTTATGAACCAAGTGAGCAGAGGGGCCACTTTTGGGCCTCACTATCTAAAACAACAGCGCAGCCAGCTGATTAGTTTCCATCAAAACTCTTTTGAAATCAAACCTCCGGATGGCTTCCGGAGAGACCATATCAGCAAGTTTTGAGTTCTTGTTTATGACAATCTTGTGTAAACTAGGGAAGGTAACTGCAAGTGGATTATCACCTGACCTTGTGTCGTTCCAAAATGAGACACCTGAATGAATATTGAGTTTATAATTTTCACTTAATTTTTTTTTTTTTTGACTTAAAAGGTTAAAATTTTATTAAAAAGAAAAAAAAAGATACAACAAAGGAATGCATCAAACAGTGCAGCAACAAGAGAGGTTACAAAAAACCAACCTCAGACCTAAAAGATAAAGAAAAGCCTACACCTTCGGCAGCCATAAAAACATTCACAAACACACTAGAAGAACATCTAGTACTTCTTCTTGATAGGGGTTCTTTTTACACGCCCCAATTTCTCATTGCTAGTAACTCCATTCCAAGCAAGCTTGGCAATTTCCTTTTCAGCGTTTGTAGATCTGTGCCTATCCACTATACCTTCAAGAATGTTCTCCACTGCATTTTCTTTTCCTCCTTGAGATATACCGAGAAGGTTACTAAAATTCTTCATCTTTTTTAAGTGTTGTTCTCTATTCATTTGCTTATAATGAGAAACATCCTCTAGAAGCTTCATTTTCTCCACCCTTGTCTCCTCCACATCTTTTTCATATTCCGATGCCTCACTAGAGTGATCACAGTCCTCCACATTCACTTGATTATCCTTGTTAAGTTCATCTTCTTGTATTGATTTTTCCAAGTTATCATCCATGATAGATTTATCTTTCAAAGAACTTTCCTCCCCATGTACCTTCTCAGATTCATTAGTATCTTGTATAGCAAGTTCTTCCATCCCAATTTCATTCTCACTTTGCAAAAGGCAGTTCAGAATTAAAGATGTTGTTTGGTATATCTTCTTCCCTTACACTTTCATATTCTTCAGACAAAGCTTCAAAAGAATTTGGGCTGCAAGTAGGAACTTGCATTGTATCTTGCTTTCTACCTGCAATCTTCTTTCTATTGGTGTAGGTTGTCCACTGCTTTGTAGAATCAACTGCATCCAACCGACTCTGACTCGCCACTACTTCTGTTTCAGTTGTTACCTTAGGAGCCAGAATTGCCATAGACATTTTCCCTCCATCTACATTACCATCTTCTACTCTAATTTCATAATCTTGAGATGTTTCATTCATAATAGGATTTGGTTCACCTGCCGTTGAAGGTGCAATAGGCATATGAACCCGGTTTTTTGTATGCTTAGGCTTTGAGTTAGAGCCGCAATTATGACTCAAATGACCAAAGCTTTTACAATGACAACATGAGGATGGTTTCCAGGAGTATTCTGCTCTCACTTTATACTTCTTATCATCTATTCGGAAAGGCAGCTTTGTTGGATATTTACGCTCAGCATCAATCTCTACACAGATTCTTGCAAAAGACATTCTTGTCTTCATTGCAGTTGGGGCATCTGTCATGATAAGTTTCCCCACAAGACTAGCAATCTTTGAAAAACCAGTAGCATTCCAGAGATGTAAAGGAACACCTCTTAAGATCATCCAAATAGAAACAGTTTTAATTGATTCAATTTGCTATTCTATAAAAGGAGTCCCAGGGCGAATCAGGAAGAGCTTACTAGAATTTTCACTTAATTACAAGATAATTCTGAGATGCAATAGTTCTCCAACACTGATCCTAGAGTGGAATCCTGACAGTGAGCCCTTCCAAATGTTGGACAACTTTGTTCGCCTGAAATATTAGTGATGGTAGAACAGTGGACGTAACAAAACCGTCACTAAGACCTTTTTGGGACGGCTTTTGGCCTGTTGGGATGCTATTTGGCCGTCCCGAGAGGCCTCCATTTTTGTTGTGTTATAAAAGCTATCTTTTAACATGACCACCAACGGTTATGATAATAACACGGAAGCAACGGAAATAGAAGCATAATGAAAAGATAATCAACGACGACATACAACAAACGCAATACCAAAAAAAAGTCCACAAACACACTCAAGAAGCAACCAAGGCACATACTGAAAAGCAGTACTTAGATGACGTAATTATCCAATATTTAATCAACGATACATAAAACAGCATTGATAATATCGTAAGAGGGTCGTTGAAATGTTGTCTCCCACTTAAATTTTCACAGGTTTAAATCGAGTCCCATTGAATTGTATAATCCATTAATGTTATTGGTGATAACAGGTGCTGCCTCAACAATGGTTCTCAGATTAGCTGCGCATGATTCCACTGTCAAAATAAAATAACATATAAATAAATAAATGTCATAATCTGAATGATTCAGCCGAGGCCCTAATGAATTATGCTAAGTTGATCTCTCATAAAAAAATATGAACTTAACACTCGTAGTTAGTAAAATTAATTTGGCCTATGGAAGTGTTTGTGAGATATATTATGTTTGTACATGAGAAAAAAGTTTAGAGAAAAATTCAAAGGGTATCTGAACTTCATGATAATACTTACCATTTTCCTCTAAGTTAACAAGGAACTGCGCCTTGGAGGGAATTTTGGGTAGGAATCTTAATACTTTAGTCTTTAAGCCAGGTTCATGTTGTTTACCAAAAACTATTGAGTAAGCTTCCCATCCTTGGGAGTCCATTGAATTATCTCCCCTGCAAGCAGCGGTACTCATGTAATTAATGTTTCACAGACGAATTTACATCACTAAGGCAGGCACATGAAAAGTTTGCTGTTAATATATAGAATTAAGAGCTTACTGATCATCGAAATCTGTATCTAAAATCATCTCAAACAAAACTTTCAGAACCTCAATAACTCTCTTGAGTCTGAGAAGATTTCTCGATGGACTTCCAGGATTCTGGACATTGTTTCGTTCAATGTCTGCCTCCAGCATTGATTTTAATGAACGAAACGATTCTGACGCTGCATTTATATTAGCAACCTGGTACAGGAGATAAAAAAACAAAACCTAATAAGAAACTTACATACTTTTTGTTTTTTTTGGACCGGCAAGAAACTTACATGCTTAATTTGTTAAGAAACGAAAGGGAAAGAGATCAGATCGGATCATTTACTTTAGGAGCAAAATCAGCTACTGCAAATCTGAAATGTGGACCTAAGTGTTCGACGAGAGAGGCAATATAAGAGCATGCTTGCGCAAAAGGTCTCACTTCCATTTCCATCCCTTGATTTACAGTGGCTGCTAGATCCCTGAAAGCTACGGACATTTTTCTCAAAAGAGTAGGAGCCATGATGCTAATTTGATAATAATGTCACGATTAAGGTTTCAACAACAGTCTATGCGCTGCAGGCTGGCTTGATGATATTATCCGTCTCTAGGAGAAGCAGGTACTTATTACAAATTTTAGGTTCCAACAGTTGGAATCACAAAAGTGATAGTTGAATGTATTCCATGGTAGGTGCGACTTGCTAGAGATAAAAAGAACGAAGACAAACACACCGACGACTATGACTGAAGCCAGGAATCGAAAGTCGTATATTGCAACAGAAAAAGAAAAAGAAAGAAGAGCAGTCTAGTTGGGATTATCTGTCAATCAAGAAACTTTTTGTTTTAAAGTATCAATTAAGATAATAATTGATGATGTTTGGTAACATTAACAATGTAATTTATTCCCTTCACCGTCTTGTCTGAGGTTAGATTTTTGTTTTTGTGTAGTAATGGTCTTAGGTTAGGTATGTGTATCCACCCATTCTCGAGTCAACTCTTGCGTCGCTGGCTAAACGAAAAAGCTATCGATGACAAAATATTAAACTAATTAAACTAAGCGCATGATTAGTGCTTATGTATTCGAAGGTCCGACCGATGGAACACCCAATTATTGGTGTGAAAATGGTGTCATGAAGTCAGTCAGCAGGTATAGGACTAGTTAAAAGGGAGGGGTGGTAATGTCCAGGGTTAGATCATTTCTGGTTCCGCACTTGCATGCAGTTCACTTTGGGTAGATCAGATCTACGTAGGAGTTGAGGTTGACAACAACCTCAACAAATCCGATAAGCTTCAATATTGTTTGATCCTCTCTTTATCTGATCAAATCAACTCAAACTATCTGGTTTCCCAATTTGTGTAAAATTATTTGAATGTGCACGGCCTATATTTGTTAGTATTTTTGTGGAAATTTCTGAGGAATCCAGGTTTGGTTCCTCTCTCTTTCAGAAATCCATCGTTAAGATGGTATATATTTGTAGCCCAAAATACAAGATCTATGGTTAAGATTAGTATGTTTAGATTAAATTTAAATTTTCACTTTTTAACTAGGACTAAATTAACCTTTTTATTCAATTTGACTAAGCAAATTTATTTAAGAAATTCGTTTGAATTACTTATTAGAGAAAAAAACAAATTACATCGGCGTAACAGACAAACGCGAAACAAACTGCGCGGCAAGCTCCTAAGAGCATTTCCAAAAGAGGGTGAAAAAAATCATATGTGGATTTTTTAGTTAGTCCTTTTATTTAGAGGGTCTACACCTAGAGTAAATATAGGACCTAGTTTCTAAAAAACCGTCTCCATTAGAGAATTTAAATCTTTTTAAAATTACATACGTGGATAAATTTTAATGGGATTTAAAATCAAAAATTATAATTTAAAATTTAGAATCTGAAAACTAAAAGTATGGAGGGAATACGCGCGTCAAAACAAAATTTTCCGCTGAAATTCCTAACCAGCAATTGCGTGATAAGATTCAGAAACTAAAATCATGGGTTGAATGTGCCCATCAAACAAAATCCTCGCTAGAATTTCTAACTAACAAATTCATGATAAGATTAAGATTAGATCTTTATCTCCTATAATAGCCCCAGGGTTCTCAGTAGAGAAACACTGAAGTGACATTGTTTTTAGAAGAAAAAAGGTAAAAGTAAGTTTTTGTGCTCTATGTTCTTGTGTTCTCTATTTTGTGCTCTACTGTTCTTGTATTATCTATTATTCACGCTTTGATTTCCCCCCTCTTTTATGATATATGGTTCTCTTTTGATGGTTATTTATATAGTTTCTATTACTATCATGTTATGCTTTTAATACAATGATTGCTTGATGAGAAATATTTTTATTGTTGGTCTAGGGTTTTCTATCCCTACGGCACCACATCACTTTTTTTATAAAGATATCAAAATCACGTTGTTGATATGTAAAAATCGGATTTTATTTTCTTTGGATGTTGATTAAATAATATCTCAATGGAGTTCGGTAACCAAAATGGAATGCAAGAACAACAGTCACGTAATCCTGATAACCATGTCATGGTTACACCTCCTAACTTAGAACGCCAAATTCTTTTTGCATTCATGAATTCTAATCACATGAATGCCTCAAAGTTCCTTCCTCATTTTAGCTTGCACCGCGTGAACGCTCCACACTCAAAGGAATTGTATGGCGTATCCAGCCAAGATGCTTTTGGCATGAATTCCCAAGGTTGTTTCACCACTGCCCCCACTGCTTCAAAGCAAACTGGAACCAAAACAAAAAAGAAACACCACCCATCAAACTAGAAAAATCCAACAAATCAACAAGCCAACCGCTGCAATTGGTCTACAGAAGAGGATATAGCTCTAACTAAGGTTTTCCTGTATGTAACTCTGGATACGATAGTAGGAAACGAACAATCAAGTGGAACCATGTGGCAGCGTATTCTTGAGGCATACAAAGACAATGTTGCCGATTATGATAACCGGGGATGGAATAGCTTGAAGTGCCGTTGGAAACCCATACAACAGTCTGTTACGAAATTTCATGGATTTTATGAAGGTATCGAGAGAGATCCTCCAAGTGGAAATCAAACACATGATGTGGTATATTTCTTTTAGTATCTAGTGTATCAAAGTATTCTATTACTTTCTCTACAGATGTGAATATAAGTTTTTGTTAATAATGTTAGCATATGTGTGCAGATAAGAGAAGCAAAGCTTTTGTACGAGGGAATAGAAGGATCGTCGTTCAAGTACGAGCACTGTTGGGAGATTATGAAAGCGAGTCCAAAATGGTGTTCCCTAATCCAACTTTTACAGTTAATTTGTTAATGGCCAGAAATATCTCCGAAAATATCTCCTCATAAATAAAATATTTACCGAGATTTATTGCGCATTGATTTCGTACCATAAAAAGCCTATTTTAGATCTAAGAAAAAAAAA